>NC_044986.1:107371643-107497762 GCF_008728515.1 Papio anubis
GAAGGAAGGAAGGAGGGAAGGAAAGAAGGAAGGAAGGGAAGGAAAAGAAAGGAAAAGAGAGGGAGAGGGGAGGGAGGGAGGAAGGAAGGAAGAAAGGAAGTAAGGAAGGAAGGGAGGAAGGAAAGAAGTAAGGAAGGAAGGAAGATAGCAGAAGGAAGGAAGGAGGAAAGAAAGAAAGAAAATAGCTCAATCTGGGGGCATTAGAGTCTTACTCATAATGACCACCTTGAAATTTTATATTCTGTATGCTAAATTATAATGCTAACAAGAATTTTAAAGTACATGGCAGTATGATAAGCTCAACAGAAAATTACATTGCTTTTCATGGATCCACAATGCAATTTTTCTTCATATAGCATTACCTTAAACTTGAGCTTTATATAGATTTGTAATGCAAGTACTCAAAAAGCGAACTCTATTTCAAAAGAACCCCAATTTTATGCTAATATAAGAAAGCATTTACCAATTAGTTTACATTATCAACATTTGACTTAAAGCAAACTTGATCTGTAAGGTATTTATTCCAAACTAATCATGAAAGAAGCTCAATTCATTAGAAGACACATTGCATCGCAAATAATGTTCCCTTTGCATTTGCCATTTAGAAAATGTAAATATAAGTTAAGAGATAAGTTAAATATAAGTTAAGAAAATGTAAATACAAGTAAATATAAATATAAGATAAGCAAAGGGTAAATAACCTTAACCGAGGATACTCAGAACTCCCTCCCTAGGATTCTGGAAAATCTAGTGTTAAGGCAAAGGGTAAAGTTAGGATGGGTTCATCAAGTGCTCTTAATGAAAGCAACTCTTTCATCAGCGGTAAAGAAAAAGACATGGGTGGGGCACGGTAGCTCACACCTGTAATCCCAGCACTTTGAGAGGCCAAGGCGGGAGAATTGCTTGAGCTCAGAAGTTTGAGACCAGCCCAGGCAACACAATGAGACTTCCATCACCACAAAATAAATAAATAAATAAATAAATAAATAAATAAATAAATAAATAAATAAAAATTTTAAAATTTTAAAAATTAATCAGCTGGGCATAGTGGCACATGCCTATAGGCTGAAGGAGCACTTGAACCCAGAATTTCGAGGCCACAGTGAGCTATGATCACACCACTACACTCCAGCCTGGGTGAGAGAGCAAGACCTTGTTTAAAAAAAAAAAAAAGTGAACAGAATGACAGAATAGGAAGAAAGAAAGAAAAACACTGGCTTTGCCCCTCCTTGTTCTTCTTTTCTGGTGGCTTCTCATTACCAGTAAAATAAATACCAACGTCTTTAGGATGTTATGCTCGTCCTTCTGTCACTGATTCCTAGGCTGCATTTCCAGGCATGACTCTCTAGGTTCCAACTTGACAGAATCACTCAGATTCTCCAGGCTCATTCTCGGTTTTCTGGCCTCAGTGCCATTGCTCACATATTCCGTCGTCTTACAATGTCCTTATGCAAGGACAAATGCAAAGACCACAGTGACTGAAAAGCTTTCCCAGATCTTATTTCATTCTCCAAATTGAAATTTAGCTCTCCTCCCTCTTCTTGTATTACCAATTCATTTTAGACACAGGTAAGAGCACTTAACGCATTCTGTGTGGTGCTACAATTAGCTGAGACGGTCGTATCTGCTGTGCGGGGGTGTAATCTAAGGGCAGAGACCACATCGTATTCATTTCATACTCCTCACCTCCAGCACATCTATTACAGTCCTGGAGTCATAAACTCACTATTGGAAGGAAACTTAAAGAGCTATTAGCAAATGTCATAAGGTGTCAAGAAATGTTTTTGCCGGGTGTGGTGGTGGGTGCCTGTAATTCTCGCTACTCTGGAGGCTGAGGCAGGGAGAATTGCTTGAACCCAGGAGGCGGAGGTTGCAGTGAGCCGAGACTGCGCCACTGCACACTAGCCTGGGCGGCGGAGTGAGACACTGTCTCAAAAAAAAAAAAAAAAGAGAGAAAAGGAAATGTTTGCTGCAAGAATGATGGAGTGAAGATTTAGGAGAAAGGCTAGGAAACGCGAATTAGAAAGAACAATCATAATTTTAAAATATTTATTAAGAACTTATCTGCCACACAATTCCAAGCCCTTTACATATATTATCTCATTTAATTTGTACAACAATTCCATAAGGTAGGTATTGTTATTCTCATTTTAACAGAGAAGCAAACCAAGACACAGAAGGGTTAAATAATTTGCCCAAGGTGGTGGAGCTAAGGAATGATGGAGCCAGAATTCAAACCCAGGCAGTCTGACTCTAATATCTATGCTTGTCAGTAAAATACAGTTTAGATAAGGGGCATTTCACACAGAGACAAGGAACCTTCAGGAAGTATATAAAATGTACTTTCCATCCCGCTAATCTTTGGATACCCACAGAGTACACTGGGTGCGATTACCTTGAAGTTAACATCATTACCCGAAATGGTTAACATGCACATAATGTTATAAAATATTCATATAACTTACTCAGAAAGCACCTTCCTGTGATTTTTAATGCAAAATCTCCATGAAAGCAACACATTTAGCAGCCAACCCAAGCATCACAGTCACAATGCAGAAAACTCAGTGAATTTAATCAAAAGCATGTACCCCGTGGTCAGGGCCCCTTGAGGAACACTTGCTAGAAAAACCACATGTAGTTTTCATTTTCTATCATCTGGCCCTAAAGTGGCCCTTATTTTTTTCTGCTTAGGCATAATTCAAAACAAGCTGCCTACAGGAACAATTTGTAAAAGGACTAATTTTTTTTATAACTTCAATGCTAGATAAATATTTCAAAATTTCCCATTTCAATCAAATCTCAATAAAATATTTATAAACTACCAAGGCTAATAGTTTATTCCTTTTCAATTTTTAACCAGAATGGAATAACACCAAGTATTGATGCCATATACATTCTCTGTGGCCCCAACATAGAAGAGTTGTTAGGTCTATTTGACTTTAGGAAATGTGTGGATCAATTCAGGTTTCTGGAACCTTTATAAACTCAGCCCAGTGTAATCAGAGGGCAAACTCTTTTTTTTTTTTTTTTTTTTTTTTTTTTGAGACGGAGTCTCACTCTGTTGCCCAGGCTGGAGTGCAGTGGCGCGATCTCAGCTCACTGCAAGCTCCACCTCCCGGGTTCACGCCATTCTCCTGCCTCAGCCTCCCGAGTAGCTGGGATTACAGGCGCCCGCCACCACACCGGGCTGATTTTTTGTAAATTTAGTAGAGACGGGTTTTCACCGTGTTAGCCAGGATGGTCTTGATCTTCTACCCTTGTGATCTGTCTGAGTTGGCCTCCGAAAGTGCTGGGATTACAGGCGTGAGCCACCGCGCCCCGCCCAGAGGGCAAACTCTTACAGTTGATCATGGAAGTGCCTCAGAAACTAGTATAAGAAGTGTTTGACAAGGAAGCGAAGTATGTCCTTGGTTCCTCTTCAATTAAACACACACACACACACACACACACACACTTTTCCTGGACTCCCTGTCCACCACTGTGTTGAGAATTTTCTGGGAACACCATTCACAATGTAGTCTAAATAACTGTTCCCACTCTGAGCTCATTCTTTTTCTTGCAAATAGTCTCTTCTGTTAGATGGTCTCACAGTATTTCTTGGGAAAACCAGATCCCATGCCTGTCATTCATATTACAAATTACAAATACCAAAACTGATTTATGAATTAAAGATGTACCCTTCCTGAATTTTAACGACAGGAAAAAAAATACTTTGATAGGATTAGAGTCTAACGCTTAAGGCCCTGGAATTTCAGCATCAGTTGGCAGATAACAGGAAAATATCTGGGGAGATCCAAGCATTTCATCCTTCATGATTAATCACATAGAAGAGCATCTCACTCTCTTATTTTAAGCCAATCCTGCTCCTTATTTTTCATGAAACCTCAAAAGCCTTTAGTCCTGGTGTTTCTGTTGGTGAAATGGAAATGTGAGGTAGCATAAAAAGAAGTAGGTGGAGAATGAGAAGCCTGAGGCTTAAGTCCAGGGTCACTTCTTGTCAGTAGCCCTAGCCTCAGGTTTCCCATCCCTGGACATTGTGCTGGTGGGTTCATTCATTTCTTCAGTTCATACTAATAAAGCTCCAACTGTAAAATGAGAATTACAATAACACCATCTCACAGGGCTGTGATGAGTGTTCAGGGAGTTGACACATGTAAACATTTGGCATACTGTCTGTGACATTCCATAATTATAACCAATTGTATTAGCCCATTCTTGCACAGCTATAAAGAAATATCTGAGACTGGGTAATTTCTAAAGAAAAGATGTTTGGCTGGGCACGGTGGTTCACACCTGTAATCCCAGCACTTTGGGAGGCCAAGGCTGGCAGATCATGAGGTCAGTAGACGGAGACTATCCTGGCTAACACGGTGAAACCCTGCCTCTACGAAAAATACGAAAAAATTAGCCAGGCATGGTGGAAACCATCATTCTCAGCAAACTATTGCAAGAACAGAAAACCAGACACCACATGTTCTCACTCATAGGTGGGAATTGAACAATGAGAACACTTGGACACAGGAAGGGGAACATCACACACTAGGGCCTATTGTTGAGTGAGGGGACAGGGGGAGGGATAGCATTAGGAGATATACCTAATGTAAATGACGAGTTAATGGGTGCAGCACACCAACATGGCACATGTATACGTATGTAACAAACCTGCACATTGTGCACATGTACCCTAGAACTTAAAGTATAATAAAAAATAAAATAAATAAATAAAAGACTCTGTCCAAAAAAAAAAAAAAAAAGAGTTGAGTTTTGATTGGCTCATGGTTCTGCAGGCTGTACAGGAAGCATGGCAGCATCTGCTTCTGGGGAGGCCTCAGGAAACTTACAATCATGGCATAAGGCGAAGGGGAAGCAGGCTCATCTTACATGGCAGGAGCAGGAGGAAAAGAGTGACAGGGTAGTTGCCACACACTTTTAAACAACCAGATCTTATTAGAACAGCACCAAAGGACTGGTGTCAAACTCATTCATGAAGGATCCACTCCCATGACCCAATTTCCTTCCACCAGGCCGTACCACTAACATTGGGAATTACAATGGAACCTGAGATTTGGTAGGGACACAGATCCAAACCACATCAGTAATATTATTAAGTATACCTAGTTATATGAAATTTACTCTCTAAAGAAATTGTCCCACAACTTCCTTCTCGTTTACAAAAGCTTGCATTTACTCTGCCGCGGGTTTTCATTACTCTCTCCCACCAATATGACAAGGCTCCAGATGTTGTTTCCCCTTTCTCAAATTGCATAACACCTCACCTCTGACGCTTCATTTTCAATCAGGCTGAAAAGACTGTAATTGCAAACATTATTGATGTGAATGGTGCTACTTCCTGATAAATGAGCTGCCAGCACAGGGTGTCCTGCCACACCATGTAACTGAGCACAAAGAGAAGTATCATTCCACAGTTCTCTCTTGGCACCTAGGACGTGGCTGATGGCACCGGGAAGCCTCCTTTTTGCAGGCCACATTGCTTTACCAGCCACTGATTGTCATCAAAGAATACACTCTAGTATATTCTATGGTTTGCTTTTGAGAAGAAATTATTTCTAAAATGGTCCAATTGATTGATTTCCAAGCTACTGGCAAACAGAGTTACACAGTGCAGACAGAATAATAGAACATTTTAGTGGCTCTCACATTTGTCTGGGATGAAATTAAGTAAAAGACTGTGTTTTGACTCAAGTTTCAGAATGAGAGTTTCTAAGATCAAAGGGCAGACACACACGTGGCTCTATGATACTTTTTGCAATAATTTTGAGTGACTCCTTTGATTAACATTCACACAGAAAATTAAACATTATCTCTACCACAGAATCTATTCTACAATTGTTTAAAGCTTGAGCACTTAAGCTCTCAACTTTCCTTACATGTGAATATGTTACAGATGATTCTAAATAAATAGAATTGCCAGAATGGAGAGCTTGAAGCAAATACAGTACATTCAGTCATCAGTAAAACTTGAAAAAAAAAAAAAAAAGAAAGAAAATAATGCATTTGATCAAATTCATTCCACAGAACATGGACAATCCTAAAGAGAGCTGTCAAAATCAGAAAGAAAAAAATTCTTTTCTTTTTCCTGTTGGATTTGGGAATCTCTAGCCTGGGAGTGTCTTTTCTACAAAGCTTCTCTGACCATGATAAGAGGCTGTTGTTAAACTTGGGACCTGGAAGATCACTTGCCTCCAGTCATCCTGGTCTTACTTTAGATCCTCTAACTCATTCAGCTTTTCCTCACCTCAGAGCCTTCAAATTTGCAGTTCACTCCGTTGTGAACATTCTCCATGCCCGTCTCCCTCCCAATCTAACTCCCACTTATTCTTCACTTTCTTTTTTTTTTTTTTGAGACGGAGTCTCGCTCTGTCGCCCAGGCTGGAGTGCAGTGGTCGGATCTCGGCTCACTGCAAGCTCCGCCTCCCAGGTTTATGCCATTCTCCTGCCTCAGCCTCCCGAGTAGCTGGGACTACGGGTGCCCGCCTCCTTGCCTGGCTAGTTTTTTTGTATTTTTAGTAGAGACGGGGTTTCACCGTGTTAGCCAGGATGGTCTCGATCTCCTGACCTCGTGATCCGCCCGTCTCGGCCTCCCAAAGTGCTGGGATTACAGGCTTGAGCCACCGCGCCCGGCCTATTCTTCACTTTCAACTTGAACATCACTCCCTCACCAAATCTTCTCCAACACAGTGTCCCTCACTCAGGTTTCCTTCTCTTGCACCCTTAAACTCTCACTCCTTCCCCACACTGCCTTCATAATGCTCTTCACGCTTGTTATGATTTTCAGCACTGGTCTTCTCCATGGCATAGATATTCTATGAAGACTGAGATGAGGTCTTCTCCACCTTTGCGTCTTAACACTTAACATGAGGGCTGGCATATTTTTAAGTACTCAATAAATGTTGAATTCATTGATTAATATATGAATGAATGAATCCAGGCATTTCAATGTACTTTTAAAGGATCAATGTGAACTGGAACCAGGAGATTGTTGCCTTAGAAATGTGACAGCATGGGGATTTTCCCAGCCTGCTCCATTGAATATTCCATGTCTAGATTCCCAGGTATAGATGTGGCTTATAAGACAAATGTGAAACCAGAAAGCTCATCTTATGAACTGGGCTGATTCCACATCAATCATCAAGACTAAGGAGTAAGTTGTTCTTTATTAAAGCACATACTCTTGCAATTTGTCATTTTCTAAGGAGTTGAAGGAATAAAAAAAAAATGTATCTAAAAGAAAAACCAAAAGGCATAAAAATCGACTAAAAATCCTGTATTAGTCTGTTCTCATAGTCTGTTTAACTACCTGAGACTGGGTAATTTATGAAGAAAAGAGGTTTAATTGACTTACAGTTCCACAGGTTGTAAAGGAGGCATGGCTGGGGAGGCCTCAGGAAACTTACAACTATGGTGGAAGGTGAAGGGAAAGCAAGCAGGTCTTCACATGACCAGGAGGAGGGGTCGGGGAGGGAGTGCTATATACTTGTATACAGGCAGCACTATGGGGATGGTGCTATACCATTGGAAACTGTCCCCGTGATCCAAACACCTCCCACCAAGCCCCTCCTCCAACACTGAAGATCACAACTCAACACGAGATTTGGGTGGGGACACAGAGCCAAACCATAACAATCTAAGTTTCAAACTAAGTAAGCTGGCCATCAGGGTTAGATGGCAGGTGAAGGGGATCTGTAAGTAGCACTGATTTCCACGGGCACAGACTGCAAGTAGGCCCCTCTAGACTGTGTAACTGGACCACTGTGGAGGAAGAGAAATCTCACTGGGGCAGGGTGGTAGGGGTAAAATGAAAACACACAAAGAATTTGACCTGAAATTGGGATAGTTTTATTGTCTGTATACAGAGACAGCAGTCAGAATACTTAAAAACTGTTATTCTAATGTCTTTTGCATTATGACTGTCAGTGGATATAGTAGCCAAGATAAGATGAACTACACTGTGGTAGCAAATAAAACCTGAAAGCTTGGTGCTTAATAGAACACAAGTTTGTTTTTTTTCCTCTCTCTCTTGCTACATACCTCTTCCACCTGGAGGTCCCATCATCTTCTGGTTTAAAGTTTAGCCAGAATACAGGGGGAAGAAAACAACCTGGAAGGAAAACAATTTACTTCCACTTACAGTCCACCGAACAGAACTAGTCACAGTTAGGACGATGACAAATGTAGAGGAAAACACAGATACAGTCTCTTCCATGATGTATGTTGGCATTATAAAGCCATTCTGCTTTTTGGCACATGGGTTTGTTTTTGTTTTTTTTGTTTTGTTTTGCTTTTTGTTTTTGTTTGTTTGTTTGTTTGCAACTGAGTTTCACTCTATCACCAGGCTGGAGTGCAGTGGCACGATCTTGGCTCACTGCAACCTCTGCCTCCCAGGTTTAAGCGATTCTCCTGCCTCAGCCTCCTGAGTAACTGGGATTACAGGTGCCTGCCACCACACCCAGCTAATTTTTGTATTTTTAGTAGAGACAGGGTTTTGCCATGTTGGCCAGGCTAGTCGCAAACTCCTGACTTCAGGCAATCTGCCCACTTCAGCCTCCCAAAGCAATGGGATTACAGGTGTGAGCCACTGCACCCAGCCTGACACATGGTCTTAATGTTTAACTAAAAGGTCTATATACTTTATGATCATTGAATTTAGCCCAGATGCTTTTAAAATATACTTTCAGAAACTCAGAGCTTTGCATTTATATTCTTTGGCATTGTGCTCCAGGATATGCTTAAGATACTATATTATTTATTTCTATATAAACTATCTCAAAATTTAGCAGCTTGAAACAGCATGCATTTATTATAATATTTCACAGTTTCTATGGGTCAGGAATTTGGAGGTGGCTCAGCTATATACCTCTGGCTCAAAGTCTTTCATGAGGTTGCAGTCACACTGTTGTCTGAGGTGAGGTCTCATCTGAAAGCTCAGCTGAGGGAAGATTCACTTCCAAGTCCATTCATATAGTTATTAGCAGAATTCCGTTCCTCACAGGTTGTTGGACAGAGGGCTGTGGTTCCTCACTGGCTGTGGGTCAGAGGCCATTCTCAGTTTCTTGCACAAATGCCCCTCCACAGAGCAGCTCACAACATGCCAGCTGGCTTCCTTCGGAGAAAGTGAGCAAAAGAACAAGACAGGACAGCCAAAGAAGGAAGCTACAGTCTTCTGTGACCTAATCTCAGAACTGACAGTTTTATGTGTCATTTGTCATATTCTATTAATTAGAGGTGAATCACTAGGTTCAGCCCACATTCAAGGGGAGGGGACTATACAAGGGCATGAATACTAGGAGGCAGGAATCATGGGGCTATTTTAGAGGCTGCTTACTACAGATGTCCTTCCGGGCTACCTCATTTTGGCCTCTGTTAGATTCTCTTTTGTTTCATTGAAGGTTATTATTTTTTTCTCAAAGTTAGTCCAATGAGGGTCACTTTAGTGCTGACAACTAGATTAATTTTAGTACATTAGGTTTAGATTTCTTCTTAATTCATGATGTTGAACATGGCCATAGATGACAGAAAGATTGAAGAATAATATGTGAAACCTGTAGTATAGCCAAGGTGTGCCGTCATTGGCAGGGCATGGTGGCTCATGCCTGTAATCCCAGCACTTTGGGAGGTCGAGGTGGGTGGGTCACCTGAGGTTGCTCACAGGAGTTTGAGACCATCCTGGCCAACAGGGTAAAACCCCGTCTCTACTAAAAATACAAAAATTAGCCGGGTGTGGTGGTGCCTGCCTGTAATCCTAGTTACTCAGGAGGCTGAAGCAGGAGAATTGCTTGAACCTAGGAGGTGGAGGCTGCAGTGAGCCAAGATTGCACCACCAGCTTCAGCAACAGAGTGAGATTCCATCTCAAAAAAAATCCAAGATGTGCAGTCATCGAAAAAGGAAAATGCACAGGGTTTCTTCAGCTGTCTAGTGTTTTGTATGTATACTTTCCTAGTTAACCTCTTATATGACTTGCTGGGGTGTTTTAAAATTCCACCTGGTGTTACACTGCTAAAATATCTTTGGATAAGTGAAAAGGCCTGTTATTAAATTTGAGTACAAACATGCTGATTTATTAGCAATGGCATTAGAAGGGCATTTCCACTCATAGAGAACTTTGTTGCCTGCATCAGGGGCTAGGTTAGACTGAGTAACAAACAACCTTAAATATTAAGTGGCAAAAAACTACCAAGATTTGTTTTCTACTTCTGCTACCTGGAGGGCATGGTGAGGGTGGGGAAGAATTTGCTCCTTATGATCCAGAGGTGCAAGCTGGTTGAGGAGCATTATCCCAAATGTTGGTCATGATTCCAGAGAAAACTAGAGGGTCTTACAATAGCAATTAAAGATTTGGTCCTGAATTGACAGATGTCATTTCCACTCTCCAATCACTGTCCAGACCTCCATGAATGGCTTCCCAACCAGAAGGGATCAGGATGTTCAGTATTTCCATTTTCCCAGAATTGGGAGAACCAGAAATGTTTGAAAATGACTCTAATGACAACCCCTCATATTCCCCATCAAATATCACTATATCACTATAAGAAAATCTTTTGGCCGGGCACGGTGGCTCATGCCTGTAATCCCAGCACTTTGGGAGGCCGAGGCGAGCAGATCACGAGGTGAGGAGATTGAGACCACCCTGGCTAATGCAGTATAACCCCATCTCTACTAAAAATACAAAAAAAAAGATTAGCCGGGCATGGTGGTGGGTACCTGTAGTCCCAGCTACTCGGGAGTTTGAGGCAGGAGAATGGTTTCAATCCAGGAGGTGGAGCTTGCAGTGAGCCGAGATCACACCACTGCACTCCAGCCTAGGTGACAGTGCGAGACTCCGTCTCAAAAAAATAAAAAAGAAAAAAAAAAGAAAATCTGTTTCTTTTCAACTTGAAGGTCAAGCAATACTATTAATATATTCAGATTTCATTGTGTAATAATAACAATATTCTTTCTTCAAGGTTGGGCACGGTGGCTCATGCCTATAATTCCAGCACTTTGGGAGGCTGAGGAGGGCGGTTCACCTGAGGTCAGGAGTTCCAGACCAGCCTGGTCAACATGGTGAAACCCCATCTCTACTAAAAATACAAAATTAGTCAGGCATGGTGGCAGGTGCCTGTAATCCCAGCTACTCAGGAGGCTGAGGCAGGAGAATTGCTTGAACCCGAGAGGCAGAGGTTATAATGAGCCAAGATCACGCCACTGCACTCCAGCCAGGGCGAGAGAGGGAGACTCCATCTCAAAAAAAAAAAAGAAAGAAAGAAAGAAAGAAAAAGAAAAAGAAAGAAAGAAAAGGAAAGGAAAAAAAACGACAGAGAGATCTTCCCTGAGCAGCCTTTTGCTTCCTCTTTTTTTTTTTTTTTTTTTTTTTTTGAGACAGAGTCTGGCTCTGTCGCCCAGACTGGAGTGCAGTGGCCGGATCTCAGCTCACTGCAAGCTCCGCCTCCCGGGTTCACGCCATTCTCCTGCCTCAGCCTCCCGAGTAGCTGGGACTACAGGCGCCCGCCACCTCGCCCGGCTAGTTTTTCTTTTTCTTTCTTTTTTTTTTTTTTTTTATAGTAGACACGGGGTTTCACCGGGTTAGCCTGTATGGTCTCGATTTCCTGACCTCCTGATCCGCCCGTCTTGGCCTCCCAAAGTGCTGGGATTACAGGCTTGAGCCACCGCGCCCGGCCAGCCTTTTGCTTCTTATTACCTTGTCCTGCTGTTCTCTATAGTATGTAGCCCTGGCATTACACTATATATTCATTCATTTATTATTCCTGATAAAATGAAAGCCTCCTAAAAGCAGGAACTGTATTGTAGTCACTGCCACCTAGAGTAACAGATGGACTCGTTAAGAGTCAAGAGCACTTAGAAGATCCAGTCAACAAAGTAATTATAGCAGAACTCAAATCCAGAAAGGCAAGAAGTTTTTGTCTCTAGCACTTTAAACTCTCTTACCTAACAAAGTGCCATACTGTGCAATCCTTTATAAGTATCTGTTGTTGAAATTTATGAATTAATGCCCAAAGTGAAAAGAATTTGTGTTGCCGATTCTTCAAAGGAGTAATAAAATATTTTTCTCAGCTAATACCTTCTAACTGCATGCCAGCCAGGAAAAAAACAAAACAAAACAAAACAAAACAAACAAACAAAAAAAAAAACCATGCAATTGCAGAGGGACCTGGTAGAGCCTTCTGAAAGTTATAAAGAGATTAGAAATTCAAAATTGCTCATCTCTGGCCTAAATTATTAGCAGAGTGGACCTGAAAAGACCTCTTAGTGGAGCTAGCCTAATTCTGCAGTCTAAAAGCAACATTGCTACATTCCTTTGAAGAAATGAACTTGAAATTTTCTATCACTGTCAGAGCCTAAAGGAGAAGGCAAATACCTGTGCACCTGCACTAATCACTACTCCTCCAACATGACAGAAAATGCTTGTCAATGGTAACCTCTTTTCCCTCTGAACCTAGCCTCAACCCCAGATTCCTCAGCAGGACTCTATTAGAAGCCACGACAATCAGGACTTGAATCCGTCCCCCAGAAGTTCAAGTTCTCATGAATGGATTGATGGATTAATGAGGGTGCTGCCCTCATAAATAATTAACATCCCTATCACAGGGATGAGTTTATTATCACGGAAATGGCTTTCTTTTTCTTTTTCTTTTCTTTTCTTTTTGAGACAAGTCTCAGTCTGTTGTCAGGCTGGAGTGCAATGGTGAATCTTGGCTGTAGCAATGGTGAGATCTTGGCTCGCTGCAACCTCTGCCTCCTGGATTCAAGTGATTCTCTACCTTGGCAACCTCTCAAGTAGCTGGGACTACAGACATGCACCACCACGCCCAGCTAATTTTTGTATTTTTACCAGAGATGGGGTGTCACCATGTTGGCCAGGCTGGTCTTGAATTCCTGACTTCACATGATACACCCACCTTGGCCTCCCAAAGTGCTGGGATTACAGGCATGAGCCACTGCACCCAGCAGAAATGGCTTTCTTATGAAAACAAGCTCTCTATGGCTGTCTTGTATTTGCTCTGTGTCTCCATGTGATGCCTCCTGCCATGTCATGACACAGCAGTAAGGTCCTCACATGACCCCAGCACCATGCTCTTGAGCTTCCCAGCCTCCAGAACCATGAGCTAAATCAACTTTTCTTCGCTATAACTTACCCAGCTGATGATATTCAATTATAGCCACCAAAATGGTCTAAGACAGTATTCTAGGTGACATATGTCATTGTTGCTTATACAGTCATGTGTCACTTAACAACAGGGATACATTCTGAGAAATCTGCCCTTAGGTGATTTTGTTGTTGTGTGAACACCACAGAGTGTACTTTCACAAACCTAGATGGTCTTGCCTACTACACACCTAGGCTATATGGTATAGCCTATTGCCCCTAGGCTATATAGCAGTACAGCATGTGACTGTGCTGAATATTGTAGGCAATTGTAATAGAACGGTAAGTATTTGTGTATGTAAACATATCTAAACATAGACAAGGTACAGCACGGCCAGGCACGGTGGCTCGTGCATGTAATCCCAGCACTTTGGGAGGCCAAGGCGGGCGGATCACGAGGTCAGGAGTTGGAGACCAGCCTGACCAATATGGTGAAACCCTGTCTCTACTAAAAATACAAAAATTAGCCAGGTGTGGTCGTGCGTGCCTGTAATCCCACCTACTCAGGAGGCTGAGGCAGAAGAACCCCAAGGAACCCAGGAGGGAGTGTCGCAGCGAGCCATGATGATCATGCCACTGCCTCCAGCTCAGTAATAGAGGGGAGACTCTGGCCTAAAAAGAAAAAAAAAGCCAGGTGGGGTGGAGGCAGGTAATGTGGCCTACATCTGTAATCGTGAGCACTCTTGGAGGCATTGAGGCGGGTGGATCACCTGATCAGGAGCTTCCGAGACGCCCATGGCTAAACCCCATCTCTACTAAAAATATACAAAATTAGCTGGTGACATGCCTGTAATCCCATTCCTGCTCGTGAAGGCTGAGGCAGGAGAATCAGCTTGAGTCCAGGAAGGGGGAGGTTGCAGACCTGGTCTAAGCATATTTATGATCCTGAAAAGTAAAAGAGAAAAGAAATAGAGAAAGAGAGAAAGATGGAAAGAAGGAAAGAAAGAGGAAAGAAAGATGGGTTGAAAGAAAAAAGAAAGAGGAAAGAAAGGAAGGAAGGAAGGAAGGAAGGAAGAAGGAAGGAAGGAAGGAAGGAAGTAAGGAAGGAAGGAAGGAAGGAAAGGTACTGCAAAAACATGGTATAAAAGATGAAAAATGGTACACCCACATAGGGGCCTTACCATGAATGGAGCTTGCAGCACTGGAGATTGCCCTGGGTGAGTCAATGAATGAGCAGTGAATGAATGTGAGGGCCTAGGACATTACTATACACTACTGTAGACTTTAAAAACACTGTAAACTTACATTACACTGAATTTGTTTTTAAAAAATTTAATAATAAATTTACCTTAGCTTACTTTAACTTTTTTACTTCATAAACTTTTCAATATTGTTAACTTTTTGCCTCTTTTATAATACACAAACATTCTACAGCTGTACAAAACTATTTTCTCTATATATATCCTTATTCTATAAGCTTTTTTCCTATTTTAAATTCATTTTATTTTATTTTTTACTTTCTTTTTTTTCTTTTTGAGATGGAGTCTCTCTCTGTCACCCAGGTGGGAGTGCAGTGGTGCAATCTCGGCTCACTGCAACCTCTGCCTCCTGGATTCAAGTGATTCTCCTGCCTCAGCATCCCAAGTAGCTGGGATTACAGGCTTGCACCACCACACCTGGCTAACTTTTGTATTTTTGGGGTTTTTCTTTTTTTTTTTTTTTGGTAGAGATAGGGTTTCACCATGTTGGCCAGACTGGTCTCAAACACCTGACCTCAAGTGATCCGTCCACCTTGGCCTCCCAAAGGACTGGGATTACAGGTGTGAGCCACCACGCCCAGCCTATTGTTTGGTTTTTTAAATGTTTTTATTAGAAACCGAGACACAGGGGCCGGGCGCGGTGGCTCAAGCCTGTAATCCCAGAACTTTGGGAGGCCGAGACGGGTGGATCACGAGGTCAGGAGATCGAGACTAGCCTGGCTAACACGGTGAAACCCCGTCTCTACTAAAAAAATACAAAAAACTAGCTGGGCAAGGTGGCGGGTGCCTGTAGTCCCAGCTACTGGGGAGGCTGAGGCAGGAGAATGGCGTGAACCCAGGAGGCGGAGCTTGCAGTGAGCTGAGATCCGGCCACTGCACTCCAGCCTGGGCGACAGAGCGAGACTCCATCTCAAAAAAAAAAAAAAAAGAAACCGAGACACAAACAAGCATATTAGCCTATGCATGGTCAGGATCATCAATATCACTGTCTTCCAGCCTCCTATTTCATCCCACTGGAAGGTCTTCAGGGGCAATAACACGGACGGAGCTGTCATCTCCTATGATAGCAATGCCTTCTCCTGGAATATCTCCTGAAATACTTGCCTAAGACTGTTTTACAGTTAACTTTTTAAAATCAATAGAAGGAATACACTCTCAAATAACAATAAAAACTATATTATAGTAGATACAAGAAGTAGTAATATAGTTGTTTATTATCATTATCATGCAGTATGTACTCTATGTAATTATATGAGCTTTACTTTTATATGACTGGAAGTGCAGGTTTCTTTATACCAGCTTCGCTACAAACCTGTGAGCAATGCTTTGTGCTGTAACATTATGATGGCTACAATGTCACTAGGCAACAGTAATTTTTTAGCTCCATTATAGTTTTTTTTTTCTTTTGAGATAGTGTCTCATTCTGTCACCCAGGCTGGAGTGCAGTGGCGCCATCTTGGCTCACGGCAACCTAAACTTCCCAGGTTCGAGTGATTCTCCTGCCTCAGCTTCACGAGTAACTGGGATTACAGGCACGTGCCACCACGCCTGGATAATTTTTGTATATTTAGTGGAGATGGGGTTTCACCATGTTGACCAGGCTGGTCTCAAACTCCTGACCTCAGGTGATCCACCCGCCTCGGCCTCCCAAAGTGCTGGGATTACAGGTTGAGCTACCGTGCCCAGCCTGTTCCATTATAATCTTACGGGACCATAATCGTATATGCAGTCCCTTGCTGACCAGACCATTGTTTGCAGCACATGGCTGTATCAATCACTCATAGGCAAAATTATCAGAGTGAGAAATCACAAATCATTACCTTGCTCTGTTGCTAAAACAAAACACACAGACCTCAGATCTCAATACAGTAAATCTAAAATTCAGAAATCAGTCTTTGTTACTTCATCCCTGTACGAGTGGATAAAGAGTGATCTTCATTTGGGAGGCATGTCATGCAGGCTCTTTGTGGGGAAAAGATGATCCCTTTTAAAAAGAAAGATGAAGTTTCAACCCTTGAGTGTATCTTCTTAGATGTTTCAGATCAAAGTTGGGAATGTGACCTGTATTCAAATCAATTCTAATTCATAAGTATTTCTAGAGTGTCTGTTATGTGGAAAATTCATTTTCTGGTAGAAACAGGTTATTGAGAAATGGAAGGAAACTAATAGATCCCCAATAGCAATTGTATTCAAAGACAACACTGCATAATATGATAAACTCTTATAAATAAATAATGATTGCTAAGGGACCTGATTTGAATTCCATCTTTCAGATACAATGAATTCAAATTTCTTAATAACTAAGCCAAGTCTATTCTAGTCTATTTGAAGTAAACTTTCAAAAAGTTTATTTTTGAAATTTCTATGGGGAAAAAATGTGGTAGTAAACAAATTTGCAACCTAAAGGCAAATGTAACAGTGTATTTCACCAGTAAACACATTTGCAACATGAAAGTAAATGCAACAGCGTATTTCACCAAATAAGAGGGTAATTTTCAAGGACTCCAGCAACATTCGTTGGGTAGCAATAATAAATGTCAGTTAATGAGTCTCATCTACCCATTAAAGCCAGTCTAGTGGGATCTCTATTTTGGCAAAGTAATTAGCAATGTACTCAAGATAGCATAGCTTTATCAAACATTCTGAATTTTTAAAAAAATGTATTATTTAGATTGATCATTTGTATACCTAGGCCTATTCTTCCTGTGATTTTAGGCTGGCCAGCTGTTATCTGTACAAAGAAAATTTTAAATATATATTCAGTTACCAAATAACTAAAAATCTTCTGTAACAGGAAATGTTCAGTTAACCAGCCAAGAGGATTCAACAGTGCAAAACAAAATCCTATTCTGCCATCTAGAGGAAACACAATATCTAGAAAACTAGTTTACCTCTTAATGGCCCCTGAAGCTTAAAATTAGAAGAAATATTCTGTTTAAAATGAGAAAGGAGGAGTTATGAGAGGCTGTATTTTTTTTTCTATGCCACCATATCAGATTTTATCAAAGAGAAGAAAATAATATTTCAGAAAGCACTTTTTAAAAAACAGCACTCCCCTATGTTCCTCTTCTGATTCACATTTAAGTTACATTCACATTTAAACTCCTCTGGAGTTCTTTATTAAATGACAAATAAACAAAAAAGAGAGAGAGAAGGAGAAGAACAAGAAGGTCGAGAAGAATAAGAAGATCAAGAAGAACAAGGTCAGCCGGGTGCAGTAGCTCACGCTTGTAATCCCAACACTTTGGGAGGCTGAGGCAGGCAGATCACTTGAGGTTAGGAGGTCAGGACCAGCCTGGCCAACATGGTAAAACATCACCTCTACCAAAAATATAAAAATTAGTCTGGTGTGGTGGCACATGCCTGTAAACTCAGCTACTTGTGAGGCTGAGGCAGGATAATTGCTTGAACCCGGGAGATGGAGATTGCAGTGAGCCAAGTTCACGCCACTGCACTCCAGCCTGGGTGACAGAGTGACACTCTGAAAAAGGTAAAAAAGAACAAGAAAGACATCCCTTAACTTATTCTGTGACATGGGCTTACTGACTGCCAGCACTAGGGAATAGAAAAAAGGAGAAGGCAGGAGAGAGAAAGAGAATGATGAGAAGGAACAGGAGGAAGAAGAGGGCACAGGGAAGAAGAGGAGAAGTAGGAAATGAAAGAAGAGGAAAGAGAAGAATGAGGAGGAAGGAAATAAGAAAGAGGAGAAAGAGGAGAGAGAAAGGATGAGAAGGAAAACAAACCCCAAAGCCTCTCACTTACTGATTACATATTTTATTGCTAATGCTTCAGCTTAAACTATCTTTTTGTGATTGTTTAGATTTCCAATACCATATTAAAATTGTTTTCTTTTTCTTTTTTTTTTTTTTCAGATAGATTCTGGCTCTGCTGCCCTTGCTGGAGTGCAGTGGTGCAATCTTGGCTCACTGCAACCTCCGCCTCCCAGGTTCAAGCAATTCTCCTGCCTCAGTCTCCCGAGTAGCTGGGACTAAAGGCATGCACCATCACTCCCCCGCTAATTTTTGTATTTTTAGTAGAGACGGGGTTTCACCATGTTGGCAGGTTGGTCTCAAACTCCTGACCTCAGGTGATCCGCCTGCCTCAGCCTCCCAAAGTGCTGGGATAACAGACATGAGCCACCGCACCTGGCCCAGATTTTAAAATTTTCTTAGCCAATATATACCTACTGTTAAACAACATTACAAACTGCAGTATATCTGTTACAGGTACATTGTATTTGATTTTCAGAGCATATTACATATATAAATTTTTAAAAATCAGGAACAAAGGGCATCCTGTATAATCAAATGACTTCATAACAGAAAGGAACATTAAGAATAATCTATGTCAGCCGGGGGTAGTGGCTCACACCTGTAATCCCAGCACTTTGGGAGGCCAAGGCGGTGGATCACCTGAGGTCAGGAGTTTGAGACCAGCCTGGCCAACACGGTGAAACCCCATCTCTACTAAAAACACATACAAATTAGCCGGGTGTTGTTTTATTTGTTTATTTCTTGTAGAGATGGAGTCTCACTATGTTGCCCAGGTTGGTCTCAAACTCCTGGGATCAGGCAATCCTCCCACTTCAGCCTCCCAGAGTGCTGGGATTACAAGCATGAGCTACCAGGTTGTTGCACAAGCCACCTGGCTTGTTCTCCTGTTCTCTTTCTTGATCAGTGTGCTGCTGACATGCATAGTTTGAATCTGTGAAAATTCCTGAACTGTCCACTTCTGGAATGTGCACTTTCCTGTACCTATATTACCCTTCAACTTAAAAACTCACAAATAAAATGAAAAGTTAATTTGGGGAAAGAAAAAAAAAAAAAGAGCTGTCAAGCAATGAGAAGACATGCAGGAAGTTTAAATGCATATTACCATGAACGAAGCCAATCTGAAAAGGCTACATACTCTGTGATTCTAACTATATGACATTCTCAAAAAGGCAAAATTATGGAGACAGCAAAAAGATCAGTGGCTGCCACGGGTTAGGTGGAAGGGAAGGATGAACAGGCAGAGCAGAGGGATTTTAGAACAGTGAAAGTATTCTGTATGATATTATAATGGGGGTGTATGTTGTTATGCATGCGTCAAACCCCATAGGATCTACAATACTAAGAGAAAACCCTGTGGACTTTGGGTGATGATGATGTGTCCTGTAGGTTCTTCAGTCATAACAAATGCACCACTGTGGTGCAGGATGTTGATAGTAAGGGAGGCTGTGTGGGGTGGGAAGGAATGGCAGGTGGTATATGGGTATTCTTTATACTTTCTGCTCAATGTTTCTGTGAATCTGAAGGATAAAGCCTATTTTAGTCCAGGTGTGGTGGGTCACGCCCGTAATCCCAGTACTTTGGGAGGCTGAGGTGGGTGGATCACTTGAGGTCGGGAGTTTGAGACAACATGGTGAAAACCCATCTCTACCAAAAAATACAAAAATTAGCCAGGCGTAGTAGCTCATACCTGTGATCCCAGCTACTCGGAAGGCTGAGGCAGGGGAATTGCTGGAACCCGGGAGGTGGAGATTGCAATGAGCCGAGATGGTACCACTGCACTCCAGCCTGGGCGACAGAGTGAGGCTCTGTCTAAAAAAAAAAAAAATAAAGCTGGATATTGCCATTTTCCAGGCTCTCAGATTGGAGTTTGTAGGCTCTGTTTCCTACTGTAAATCCAGCAAGCTTGGGTTGCTGTGGCTAATGTTGACGTATTCTATCTGAATTCCCAATCAATGTTCAGCCCAGGGACCCTTCTTTTCCTTTCTCAGGGTTCTTCCCTGTGACTAATGACCAGCACCCTGTCCCCTCCACCAGCTTTCTCCCCGCACAGTGTGTTCGGTCCATCTCTTGACTTTTTCTGCAGAAATAATAATGGTCTCACTCTGTTAAAGCAGAAGGCCACCAGTAAACATCTAAAACAGATATTTCTTCCAAAGCAAGGAAGAGTTGGGTTTATAAGGCAGTGGTTCTCAAGCTTTAACCTGCATAGGAATCATATGGAGGGCTTGTTGAAATAGATTTCTGGGCCCTTACCTTGACAGTTTCTAATATAGAAAGTCTGGGATGGAATCTGAAAATTTGCATTTCTAACAAGTTCCTAGTTGATGCTGACAGCATTGTTTGAGAACCACTCTAAGGGTTAGTCTCTATGAGCAAAAATATGGTTTGAATGGAACACAGGGAATTGGAAGAGTTTCAAGCTCCTTACCAAATTCTCCCAAAGTGGAAGCACGATCATTCACTGACTGGCTGACTTTCTGAAGCATTGACTTGTCACTGATTGTCAGAGACGTACGCATTCATGTGAGGCTGTCGTTCTTACCTGTAAGGATTATAGCAAAAAGACAGTCTTTTTCCTTTCTTGAATCTGGAGTACAAAACCTTTTCATTCTCACTTTTATAGGCGCATATCCATATTGGCCCTTCCCCATCAAAAGCAGGGATATTAGTTTCTCCCATTAAAAGGTGCACCAAAATGTGTCTTAGTAGTAGGTAATCATCAAAAGAGTCTCATCTGGAAATGTAGGGGCCGGTCTACAGAGTGGGATTCATTGGAGTCACTGGAAGTTTTAACTCTACTGAGGATTCCATCATTCAGTAAAATTTATCAGGGCCAAATTGTTGTAATTCTCGGTTTTCGTTATTAACTCAGACCTGAACAATCTGTATATAACCATCCAACAGGTGAATTTGCCTTGCTTGCTGCCTAGACAGAGATGACTTATCAAGACAGGAGAACTGCAACAGAGAAAGAGTAATTCACGCACCGCCTGACAATTCAGAGATTGGAAGTTTTAAGGATAATTTGGTCGGTAGGGGGCCAGTGAATCGGGGGTTCTGATTGGTCAGGTCAAAGATGAAATCACAGGGAGTTGAAGCTGTTCTGAGTCACTTCCTGGGTGAGGACCACAGACAAGAGCCAGTTTATCAATCTGGGTGGTGCCTGCTGATACATTGAGTGCAGGGTCTACAAAATATCTCAAATACTGGTCTTAGTTTTTAAAATAGTGATGTTATCCCCAGGAGCAATTTGGGGAGGTTTAGAATTTTGCAGCCTACAGCTGCATGACTCCTAAACAATAATTTCTAATCTTTTGGCTAATGTGTTAGTCCTACAAAGGCAGTCTAGTCGCCAGCCAAGAAGGGGATTTGTCTCGGGAAAGGGCTGTTACAGTTTTTGTTTCAAACTGTAAACTGAGTTCCTCCCAAAGTTAGTTCAGCCAGCTCCCAGGAATGAACAAGGACAGCTTGGAGGTTAAAAGTAAGATGGAGTCGGTTAGGTCAGATCTCTTTCACTGTCTCAGTTATTATTTTGCAATGGTGGTTTCATGTATGCCACGGGCTCCAGGAAATAAAGCAGATGAAAGGGAAATCAACATCTCTTTTTCCCTATCAAATTTCTCCTTACCACAGTCATACGCATAACACTGGGGCATTCTGTGGGTTTTGGAGGGAGAATCAGCCACAGCCCTAATCTCATCCTGGGAAACTCTCAGAGGCGGAACATAGTCTCAAGCACTTTTGGATGAGGGTGGTAACTACAACCACATGAAGCCAGCCATTTCCAGAAAGCAATACTGGATACAATAATAAGTGGTGGGGACATATGTTCACTTTGATTTGTTAAATTGTGCACATTGTTTCAGGCACTTCATGTAAGTTATAATTTTCTCAAAGGAAATTATAACTTTGACAAGGAAAGAAAAAACAGGTTTGAAATGGAGCCACGTTCTTGTTTGCATGTTTTTGTTTTTTGTTTTGTTTATAGGCGAGGGAGTTAGAGTTCCTATTTAGCTTGGGCAGGCATATAGCTAAGATTTCCCTCAGAATGTGAAATCCTTCTCCAAGCCTTTTCTCTCCACCTCTTCTGAGCCACAGGGTCCCTGTTCTGAATACAAATTGCCTTTGCTAGCCAAGTGACTTCCATTATGCCTATGCATCCCCTGAACTTCCTTTTTGGGCAAAGCATATCTGGAGGAAATTCTTTCATTTCCCTTTCATTCTGTTAATAAGAGAAAATGAAGCCAGAGTTCAAGTTTCTTGAACCTTTCTCTACGGTAGTCAATAGCTTTAGAACCACATGCATCTGGGCCAGGCGTGGTGGCTCACGCCTGTAATCCCAGCACTATGGGAAGCTGAGGCGGCCAGATCACCTGAGGTCAGGAGTTCGAGACCAACCTGGCCAACATGGAGAAATTCCCATCTCTAATAAAAGTATTTTTAAAAAGCCTGTAATTGGTGCATGCCTGCAATCCCATCTTCTTGGGAGGTTGAGGCACGAGAGTTGCTTGAACCCGGGAAGCAGAGTTTGCAGTGAGAGTTGCAGTGTAATTTTAAATTGAATACAAAAATATCATAATTCAGGAGTCAAAGAATATATTAGATGATCCCTATCAAGTATGAAGTATCTTGAGTTATACAGTGTCATCTGCCAAAATAAGGTGATTAATTTGAAAGAAGCGATAAAATAGCCAATCCCATTTTGGAAGACAAGGATTCATTGTTATTATCGAACTCAAACTACATTTGTTTCGGTGGCAGAGGAATCCTCAAGTATAGCAATATCATCAAGTCTCCAAGTCCTCACAAAAATGTCAGGTCAAAAATCTCAGATGGGAAATTTGAGATGGAAATTCAAATTTGCTGAGGAGTATACATTTGTTTTCTTAGTGGGAAGGGTCTTTTAAACAAAGAAAGGTTTGTTAAATCAAGAATCAGTGTATGAGCCAGGCACAGTGGCTCACGCCTGTAAACCCAGCACTTTGAGAGGTCAAAGCGGGCAGATGGCTTGAGTCCAAAAGTTCAAGACCAGCCTGGGCAACATGGTGGGACTACATCTCTACAAAACGTACAAAAAATTACCCGGGTGTAGTGGTACATGCCTGTGGTCCCAGCTACTCGGGTCCCCCTGCAGTGGGACGACCACTTAAGCCTGAGAGGCGGAGGTTGCAGTGAGCCAAGATCGCAATTGGCCACCTGCCAGCATGCGAGGTTTTTGTTCAGGATGCTCTTTTAGCTCACATGAAGTAGAATTCCCCAGGACATGTGAATGTGTTACCTAACTGGCATAAGGGCCTCAAGATGGGAAGGTTATCCTGGATTATCAAGGGAAACCTAGTTAGAAACACAAGGGTCCTTAATATGAGAAAAGCATAGGATGCTCACAATGGGTAGGAGATGTGTTGACAGAAGCCAGATGGTGGAGTGATGTGGGGAAGGGGCCATGAGCCGACAAATGCACACAGCCTCTGAAAGCTGAAAAAGGTGATATGAATTTTCTCCTGAACCTTGAGGAGAAACACAGCCCTGCTGGCACCTCAATTTTAGACTGTTTTAAACCACAAAATTGGTGGTAATTAGTCAAAACCAGTGATTATCTGGGGATGGGGAGTGGAGCAGAAGGGAGGATTACAAAGCAACACTAGGAAACTTTTGGAGTGACGGATATTTTCATTACCCAGATTGTGGTGATGATTTCGCAAATGTATACACATCAAAGCTTTTCGAATTGTACATTTTAACCATGAACAGTTTAATGCATTCATTATACCTACAAAAATACCTACACATACCTACATAAAACATGCTTTAAAAAATAGATATACCAATCTTAAAATCGCTGATTAAAAAATAGGCAGAATGAAATGTTTTTAGTTTCTGGTGTCTTTCAGAAGAAATCTGAGTGTTCTGTGTGTAGCAGAACTCTTAAGCCTAGGTACCTGAAATTCCTAACCTTCCACTCAAAATTCCTAACTCCATAAATATGAGTAATTTTTCTATGTAGGCAACTTTTATCACATTCCCCAAGAAGTCTGTGAACAAAAACGGTGGGAGTTAAAACCACTACTTTAGAGGAATCTGAAGAATGAACATAGTGAAAATGTTATCCCACTCATTATCAGATCTCAATTCTATTTTATTTTTTACAAGGACACAACTTAGGTAGATGATCCCAGTTATATCCCACAATGGAGTACACACCAATCTGGATCACCTTCCCAGGCCAGGGATTCCCGTTCTCTGGTAAATGCACCTTTCACTTGGCCAGCTATTTAGATCAGAGAGAGGAAATGACCCAATGCTGGCTAATGAATAATTTCCCTGGGGAATATGGAGTTGTAACTAAAAATCTACCAATAACCTGACTCCTTCCTTGCATAAATTTAGGAGGCTACTGGACTTGGGACATTATCTGTCACGTGGATCAGGAAACAGACAAATCCAGTCAGATGAAAGAAACAGATGAGTAGGAGAAAAGGTAACTTCCTGCTTGTTCCTAAATGGTCCAGTCTCTAGTCCCCTTGTCTTCTACAAATCCAGTTGTTCCATGGGTTCCGTGAGCCCCCACCACCTCACACCTATAATAAAATTCTCCGCTCTTTGTTGGCATAGGTGGGTTTCTATCATTTGCAAACAAGACTGTTAAAGCAGATTTTATCTTTAAAAGAAAACACTGGGTTCACTTTGTATTGGAAAAGTAATTATTTATTATGACAAAAATAAAACTGTTGAATGAAAACAAATGAAAGTTACACTATATTGCACCATGATTGGAAATGAGCCAAAACCTGTCTAAAAGATGAACATTCCAGAGCAAATAGCATCCTTTTACTTGGGTTAAATAGGCATGCAAACAACTCATTATAACATAATTGCAGAAATAAAAATTACAAGTACTGCAACCTAAACTTAACATATAAAAGAAGCACTTCATAACAGTAATAAAGTATTAAAAACTTTAAAACATGGCATTTAAACAATCCCACCATCAGGAAAACATGCTTTGAACCATTTTCAAGAAGTGATAATGTGAATGCATTAATTTACTTGCTTTAAATTTTTGTTGTTGTTGTTAATGCTTATATATTGGACCAATGGAACACATCTGTTTGGCTGGGGTTCAGACGTGCAGTCTGTGGTGTAAAAGATATTTTTCTTTCCTCTGCACAATACCAGAGGACCCACAGAGCGATCCAATTCCTAATTCTGACCTATTAATACCATCTTCTAGTTGACCAAGCATAGAAACTAAAATATTCTTAGAGCTTTCGCAGAAAGTCTGAAGCTTGAGGAGTAACAACAGTTTGTATTTAAATCTTAAGAAATGCACATAAATATGAATACAGACACTTTAAAGTTGTTTTGCATTCTGAGGCAAGAAATAATAAATATTGAGTACAGGGCCTGCTGCTTCCTCTTTAATGCTCTAAAGCACCAATTTATGCTAAAATAGTAAAGTGTGATTATAATCATTCACTCTGATTAGAATAAACCCAACACCGAGGTTGTAATTGCTGTTAGGTTTTTGTTGTTGTTGTTGTTTTTAACATGCTCTGTGGAATAGATGAACATGGTAAAATCTGTAACTATTCTGTAACTGAAAAAAAAAATGACCATTTTATTTCACACTTTCAATGAAATAGCAGTTAAACTTTTTTAAAACCATAAATACAAGTTTTTGTAACTACACTCAACAGTTTACTCCAAGAGAACAAAATAGGGGCTTTCGGAGTCCCTACATTTCCTGAGGGAAAATATAAAGATTAAAATGATTATGGTCTCTTGTGAATGGGGCTTACACATGCAAAAAAGTCACTGATGACTGGGATCAACTGATGGTCATTTGATATCTTACCAACACTGATGGAAATATATTCACAGTACAATAGAATCAATCCAATTTAGGATTTCTCCTTTCCCTTATTTAATTAAACTAATTAAATATTGACCGAGCACTTTCCTATGTGCTTTAATGAAAACCGTATGTGTATCTGATATATCTACCATGTTGGCCCAGCTGGTGGTAAACAAGAGTAAAACAAAACAAAATCTCCAAGGAATGCTATCCCTTAGTTATGAATTCTGCATATTTCAAATACAGTTTGGGTGAAGGGGGTTTTTATGGGATGGTACAACATCCCACAAACTTGAGCAAAGCACCTTATGGGTAGAAAAATGAGGTAATTTTTTAATTAAAATTTTACAAGTTGTGCAAGAAAACATATCCATTCTTTTAAAACTTTGTTTTCTATTCCAAAAGCTATACACAGCACATTTTATATTTCTCCATTTCCAGGAGAAAATGTAGATTACTGGTTTAAGAAATGCAAAAGATGCCTTCATGTGACTACAGTTCCAAATTCTAAATCCCTAATCAGTCTTTACTCCTTTGGCCACATTAATAATAATACAGGCCATCTAGCTCTACGGTAAAAAGACTGTACTTTCTAGTAATTTTAAGTACCCTAAATACGGGGAGAGGCAGAAATTCATTGCTTTCATTCACATTTTCTCTTATCTAATACCCTTTTGAAGATTTTTCGACCCCATGGTATTGTCTTTACTTGCAAGTGCTTTGAATTTGTTTTTCGGTATGCTTCTAAACCTCCAAATTAATATTTCCCAAATGTTTCACCAAACTATATACACTTAAAGCTGCCTTTAGGTCTGATGGGCACAATTTTTTTTTTTGGCTGCTTTAAATTTAAAATGGAATAGTTGAAGACTTTTTTATATTAGTCTTTTTCTATTTATTTTGGTAACCTAAAATTAAAAAAAAAAATACTTTTGGGGGGAACCTGGCTTTTGGATTTCACTTTTCACAGTAATAGTGAATCAATAAGGATGAGACACTACTGAAAAACTAACCTTGAATATAAACCACTTTCAGATTTATGTAGACATTTGTAAAAGATTGACAACCTGGCTACTGACCCTACTCTTTCAATATGGAAAGTCACACAGAACTGTAGTTTGGGGTGGCATCAAAAGGCAATAAACTCTGAACAAACTAACCACTTACATTCAATTAGTACAAGCCGGGAAAATAAGGTACATTCTCTAGAAGAGAATTACTTCCAACACAGGCTGGTTCTTTCTAAGCAGCTTACTATCCTTCTCTTAGCAATATGGCTTGTTTTCTCTTTTGCATTGTCATTAGCTATTCGCTGAATTTAAGTTGAATAGCAGTTACTGATACTTTTTTCCCTACTTGGCTGTATTCATAATCTAAATAAAATAACAGGTGGGAATCAAATAATGGATAAAGATACATTTAATTTCATATTACATGTATTTCCCTACTATTTGGGGGATTTTTAATTTTTAATAGTAGTATATAAGAATTCAGAATTTTAAAACCAAAAGACATTTTAGAGCTGTAGTTTAAGTTCCTCAGTATGAGAAAAACAAAAGGAAAACCGTGGACACGAATTGTCTAAGGTCAACCAGACAACTGAGAAACGGCCAAATTAGAGCTCAAATCCACTTTTTTAGATAGCACAATATTCTACTAGATACAAGACACCATGCTGTATCTTGAAGTCACTTTACCCCGGCAAAATGTAAAATAGCCTTTAGAACTGAATCAGGGTGAAGTTTTTTTGGTTCCAAAGACGTAGACGAACAGTCTGCCTCATAAAGTTAGTCTTCAAAGATAAATTCCAATGAAATTTATCCATCTTTAGACATGACACCAGTACATTTTTCTACTGATATGGTTTTACATAGTTAAGGACTAAATAAAAATTGATTATTCAGAACAATTATATTTATAATTTGTCCTAAGAAACTACAAAGATTTTTTTAAAAAGCTTCTATATTCTTTAAAATTTTCTTTGTGAGCCCCACAACTTTTCAGAGAATATTGTTTACAGCACTGCCTAGCACTGTTTCCATAGTAAAATAATTATTTTCTGTTTATGCTATAATGAAAGTTAAATTATGCTTAATCAAAATGACTATGGCTATGGGGTGGCACCCACTGAAAATTTTTCAGCAATGAAACTTAAATTTCTTACCTTTCTTCTAATGAATATAGAATAAAAATATTGATACCTTTAAGCATACTAACACAAGAAACTACAAGCAAAAATTACATATTTCATCTTCAGTTTTTAATAGATTATATATATTAATATTCCAGGTTTTAAGGAATTAAGTTACATTAACAATAAAAAATATTCAGTATATTCCCTTATAAAAGGTTCTATTAATTCTAAGAGTTCTCAAATGGGCTTCAGTATGACTGATGGGTTTAAAGATGAAGGACATGACATGCTCAAAATTAAGAAAAATGCTGTATTTGAACTTGCAAGGATAACTGAACACTTTGGTTATAATATACTTAAAAGATTTCTGTTGAAATTTAATTTCCTTTTCAAATTAAAAATAAAAGGTAGAACAGTCTCCTGAAGGTAATGTAGGTGGGTCCCCTGCTTTTCACTTACTCTAAACTGTGCTAGCCAAGGAGGTGAAGGGGGATATGAAACACAAATTATTTCATCATTGAAATAATTAGCTGCTAATGTGACTTCCAAAGAACAGGTATAATATAAAACTAAGAATGTATTTCAAAATATGAATAAAGGCACTAATTACAAATGTACATTTTTCAGACAGTATCTTATAGTTCATTGATTTACAATGAATGGCAGAACCAATGCTCTAGTATTAGATACTTGCTTGGGTTAAAACATTCTCTTGGAGTAAAGAATAATTGGTTTTCACGTTACTGTAACAGGAAAGATTGAGTGAAAACCTAAAAAATACTCTTAAAAAGTCTTACATGAATTTCCTAATCATGAACTTTTCCCAATCAGCACAGTCTACACTGATGCCAATTTTATCTTCAACACATGGCTAACATAAATCACTTCTAATCCAAAACTAACCAAATATTTTTTAAAGGATTTAGAAAATAAATTGTATTTTAAAAATTAAATAGCAAATTTGAGTCTATACTAGTAGTTGGCAAAATACAATCAACTATTAAAAACACTTTTAATATAATGCTGATGTGGCAATATAAAAAATAACCATATAATCTGACAGAAGAAAATTGAGCCAGCCAATCTTACTAGATACAAGAAGGCAGATAATCATTTCATAAGAACAAATACAGGAGTACTAAGTATGCTTTTTCTCAGGACAGACTTAGGGGAATTATCCTCAGTACTTATGGTAAACAACATAACCAAGTAGAAATTCAGGCAAACTGCGCTTAGGTAAATGGCATTTTCTTAATTCCCCCACACCGCACAGACACCACAAAGTATCCATATTGATTTATGTCTGCTTTTTGCTCATGTTCTTGATTATGGGTTATATTAAAAACTAAGTTAAACTAAACTTATCCTCTACTTGATATAGAATCACTAAGAAAAAGGTTTAAAACAAAGTTAACTGCTTTCCAAAGCCCAGAAAGCTTTCCTCTGGCCACTGTTCAGTTCAAGAGTGTGCTACAGCTAAAGATAAATCAGAAAAATGTTACCACATTCGACTAAATTAACTTGACTAAATATAATAAATCAAGAACACCTGAAAAAAGAGCAAAATTTAAATCAACCTACAAAAATATTAAAAATAAAATACCAATTTTGAAAACATATTTTGAGATTACAAACACTGAATTTTTTTCATCAAATTAAAAAATACTGCAAAAATGAAGTATTATTCTCTAAGTATTCATTTTATCCCTTTCATTTCAGCAAAATCACACATTTGAATAAACAGGATCGAAATACAACACTTGTCTTTCCTCTTAAGGAATATACTGTCTAGATTATTGTTCATATTAGACAACTGCCTCAAAAACATTTTAATGCCATCCAATAAACTTTTGATAGATGATGACTTTTTAATTTATAAGTTGTTAAGAATATTAACTTTGAGTCTCATATTAATATTCTAAAAGCTAGGATTAAATTCAGCAGCTTCTGATACGATTTTAGAACCCAAGGCGTAACTACAAAGATGGCGATTGTTTCAAGTCTATTACATAATACCGTCAAATAAATTCAAGGAAACCCATGTAGTTTTTTTAAGTAATATACTGCTGGTGGTAAAAATGTTATGACAGACACAACTTCAAATTGTAAGAAACAAAATGGACTGTTCATACTTCAGCTTTAGCTACTGCCCAAAGTAGCTGTGATATATCTTGCAAAGAAAAGAGCTAAAATTTCTGTTGATAATAAAGTTGTTTGTAAACTGAGACTAAAATATATTCCAATTGTCTTATTTTTAGTGCTGGTATGCTTTACTAACTTCTGATAGTTTTATATGCATTGAATAATGTGACGTTCTTAAAATATCAGATTTATTCAAGAATATTTAACATCAAAGCTGGGCTTTTCAATAAATATTTTACCTTGGTTAGTTTTTGACCAAATGTTGCAGGCAGAAGAGTGAACTTGATTCCTTTAGAAAAATAAACAGCCTACTTAATTTCCATGCAAATAACAACTTAAATATTATTCCATGACTCGCAGTAATGTGGGGGAAGTTAAAAGGCAAGCACTCATGATGTGGAATCTTCCTTACATATATCTTCTAGACAGATTTCTTTCTTTGTAGTAAGTTCTGTCCGAAAGATGAATGGTTTATAGAAGGAACAAATATTTAGTGCTGGAGAAGTTTGCAGACAGTACCTGATGGTTTCCATGACTACTCTATCAAACCAGTAATTCTCTGGTTGGGAGGGCGTGGTGGTCAAGAATTGAAAGCAATTGGTCATTAAGGTTATAAGAATATTTCAGACGACATCACGCATATGACAAACATTTCTTACAAGGTAGTCACTGAACAATTAGAATAAACAGAAGAATTGTTGCCGAAAACATAGTTATACATTATGTTCATCCAACTCAAGATTAGTGTATTAAACAAAAAAAAGTTAAGAAAAAACCTTTTATGTTCCAGTTCAGCCGCACTTGATTCAAGTGTTGCTCTCAGAGGTTTGTGTTGTTATAAATTAAACATGCTGCTGCCTTAGCAGCCAAAGGTACTAGGAAAAAATGTTCATGTCACACAATAAATAGAGCAGTCTCTTTCAAGCAAAAAAGTTATCTCACACCAATCCGGGAGGTCATCCACTCTAGACCTTGGCATAACCTGAACAAAAGATAGAAATATTTTTAAAATTAAAAACTTTATACTTAAAAATTGAAAGGATATTTATTATTTTTAAGTCTTAACCAAAGGCTGGTAGCACAATCATTATTTATATACATCAGTGTCAACATTTAAGCCACACTATAATAAGTTAAATTTTTAAATGGAATGTTTTCTTAAATATTCTTAATTAGTTTGTGGGCAACTGCTTCAGTCTCATCTGGAAGATACAACTTTGCCAGTTTTGCCATGAATATTGCAAATACTCCCCGCCTTTTAAAATTAACTGAGACTTAAACGACTAGGGAAAGTTAACAGGAACTTCACCTTACCCTCCTCAATTCTAAAGAATGGAATACTTACGACTCTGTCTTAAAAGTATGAGTCAAAAAGGCCTACACACAGCTATTACTGCAAGCTATTTCTGATAAATACTAAGAGAAAAACTAAGAAGGTGAGGTTGATTTGTGGATAAGTTCTCTGGTATAAACTGGGTAATACATAAATAATATTGGGTTCTTCTTGGTCTAATACCCACATTTAAATTGTTAGAAATGGAAGAATAGACTATATGGCATTTGTCTCAAATGTTTATTGTCTAGAATTATGCTTCCCAAAAGACCTTCTAATAATAAAGAAGATGTTCTCTTGCAGAAAGCTGACAGCTTAGGTTTAAGTCCTTGCAGAAAATGTGAACTTCCTTTCAAGCTTCCTCTTTAAAAGAAAGGTGACACTACAGTTTTTTTCTCAGTATATGATAAAGGCAACAAAGAACATCAAAAAATTTGGATTATGAAAACTTAATTCAATAGTTTATTGCTTTTTGGTAAAACGTTACATTTACATTAAAGTTTTTAAGTTGCCAGTGATTTTAGTAGAATTATTTCTATGTTGTAAGCCTGAGACACATTATAAAAATCACCTTTAATTAAGAACAAACAAACAGAAAAGGAACAGGACCTAAGAAGAAAACAAGTTGGTCTAAAAAGTTGGAAGAAATCTGAAAGAAGTCCCACCTCCCCTCAGACCGATGAACTTACCCTTCTCCTGTGAGAGCACAGCAAGACTGAATGTGCCATGGATGATCCTTAATTGAACTAAGGGTGAGGTATTTCGAGATTTCAGCTGCTGTCATACACCCTTTCATATCCTGTTTATTTGCAAAGATAAGGACTGCAGCCTTCCGTAAATCCTGCAATCAAGACAAAATATTTCTAATATGTGAAATACCACAATTTAAATTTAAATTTAACCAGCTGAACAGTTATAATGAAGTGCTTCTACTTTAACATAATCGGGCGCTAATATTTAATATAATCTCAAATATCTATAATTTCAGTATTCATTCTAACAGATAAATATTAAATAATTATTTTTTATTTTTGAGTCAAATCGGACAAACTGAAAAAAAAATACATTTGAATTTTAAATACTGACTCAAAACTACATAAGTAATATTCTAATAGGTAAATATGGTAGTACGTTGCCAAACACTAGAGTTTCTCCAAAACTTAAAAGTAGAGTACTGGTGGTAGGAACTGGGCAATACTTCTTACTTACTAGTCTTTGTATAACATAAGCCCATTGGTTAATATTCACTTCAGTATTGTTTATACTATGAAAACATTAGAAGAATAGATTGACTGTGATATATTCATACTGTGGAAAACTATACAGTTGTTAAAAGGAATGAACTAAAGCAGTACATATTAACATGGATAAATCAGAATGTATTATCATGGATAAGTCACAATGTTGTACAAAAACAGCAAGATTCAGAAAGATATATATTATATAGTATTAGTTTTAAAAACATGGAATACAGGCCAGGCACAGTGGCTCACACTTGTAATCCCAGGACTTCGGGAGGCTGAGGCAGGTGGATCACGAGGTCAGGAATTCAGGACCAGCCTGGCCAAGATGGTGAAACCCCATCTCTACTAAAAATACAAAAATTATCCGGGAGTAGTGGCGGGCACCTGTAATCCCAGCTACTCAGGAGGCTGAGGCAGAGAACTGCTTGAACCGGGAGGCAGAGGTTGCAGTGAGCCAAGATCGCGCCATTGTACTCCAGCCTGGGTGACAGAGCGAGACTCTGTCTTAAAAAAAACAAAAAACGAAAAACAAAACAAAAAAACATGGAATACAACACTCTGTATAACTTCAAGACATAAAAATGTAGTAAAAGTATAAAAACATGCATAAGAATACCAATCACTACTTTTAGGATAGTAGATACCTCTGAAAGAGAAGGGAGGAAAATCAGATTGGCAAGGTATCTTAAGATATTTCATATCTTATGTTGATATGGTGCATGAATGTGTTTTACTAAGTTTTCTTAAATATCTGAAATACTTAGAATTGAATTAAGTGATCTTGAGTTATTCATTAAAAAACTTTCAGATACTATAAACTTTTGGGGAAAAGACCCTCAAGTTTTCCTTTTGTTTATCTCATTTATCAAACTTTTAAAGGCATGCTTAAGTAACTTTAGGTTTGAACATTTTTTGTAATAACAGTAGTAATCTACAATTAATGTCTTAGAGTTTTTTAAGTTTGAAAAAATAATGAGCATTTTTTTTTTACCTCAAAACTTTCATCAGTTTTGTACGTAAAGTTGTGTTAATAATAAAATAGCCAACATCATATCACACTAATCTTTGCAAAAAAGCAAAGGCAATGTACAGATACTTTACTACATTGTTCTTTAAAGATTTACTTTAAAAATTTACCTCATGAGCCAACATTCTGTATAATTCTTCTTTTGTAATAGCTAGTCGTTCCCTGTCAATGCTATCAACAACAAGAATGATGAACTAGAAGAAAATTAAAAGGAAAGACAGAAAATTGAATGGGATGCTGAAAAGTTTTCTGTAAAACCACTCAAGTAATCTAAGTACTTTTCTACACAGCATCATCATTACTATAAAACATTTACTGCTTTTTCATCATAAACAGCTTTTACAATACTGAATCACATCAAGCAGTAAAATCCAAATGTTAACGATAAGAAAATAACTCAAAACTTCAACAAATAAAAACTGTGCCCAACTTGATTTTTTTAAAGTGATGCCCGAATACATAATACTATGATTTGTTTTCAAATGCTGGTAGTAAAAAGTAATTTTTTAAAAGAAACATTAATTTCAGTAATATTTTCCACTAAAACTTCAAAGTACTCCGTTATCGTTCATATAAACAGTCAATAATCACTTACTTCTATGTACCACAATCTCCTAACTCTTAGAAAGAAAAGCTAGTTTGAAAGAAAAAGATAAATGCATCTTAAAAATAAGACAATTTTATAAAACAATATCAACTACTAATGCTCAAGATTGAAACATAGATACTTAGGCATTAATATACTGGAGATGCAGGGGAAATTAAAGGCAAGAAGCCAGAAAAAAGAGGAGAAATCTGTTGGTAAAGCTATACATGAAACAAGGTAGGTCTTGCATATTAAAAAGTAAGAAGATACAGGCCAGGCATGGTGGCTCACACACATGTAATCCCAGCACTCTGGGAGGTGAGGTGGTATGATCGCTTGAGCCCAGGAGTTTGAGACCACCTTGGGCAACATAGTGAGACCCTGTCTCTCTACAGAAAATTAAAAATAAAAATTAGCCATGCATGTAGTCCCGCCTACTTGGGAGGCCAAGGTGGGAGGACTGCTTTGAGCTTAGGAAGTTGAGGCTGTACTGAGAATCATGCAACTGCACTCCAGCCTGGGTGACAGAGAGGCCCTAACTCATTTTAAAAAAATGTGGAGGGGTGGGTGAGGAGAAGGAGGAGATGGAGGAGACGATGCAGCGAAAAAGGGCCCTTAAACCGAACACTTTATACAGAATAAAAAGTTAAGAAATGAGATGAAATGATGCTATTACAGCAGGAGATAGATGCAAAATAAACAGACATGAAGGGTAGAATTAGATTACAGAGATGACTTTAAAATTAGGGAAACAGGCTAGGCGCAGTGGCTCATGCCTGTAATCCCAGCACTTTGTGAGGCCAAGGTGCGGGGATCACTTGAGGACAGTTCAAGACCAACCAGGCCAACATGGTAAAACCCTGTCTCTATTAAAAATACAAAAATTAGCCAGGTATGGTGGTGTGTACCTGTAGTCCCAGCTACTCGGGAGGCTGAGGCAGAAGAATCCTTTGAACCTGGGAGGCGGAGGTTACAGTGAGCTGAGATCGAGCCACTGCTCTCCAGCCTGGGGGACAGAGTGAGACTCTGTCTCAAAAAAATAAATAAATAAAAAATAAAAATAAATAAAATTAAGGGAACAGACAACTAATCTGAATATAAACTGAGTTGGGCTTACAAGGGAATAAATGGAAAGAATGTCACATGGCAAAGGAGGAATCGACAGAATATGGGGATGCAACTGTGAGTTAATGAGAGGAAGGTGTCAGGAATTACTTAACACCTGTAACTTCTTGTAATATAGTGGACATACTGCAGCTTTTAGGGGACTCTTCCACATGAAGAATTTTCAAAAAGCAAACTGACATGGGCCACTGTTCTTTGTAGTAATTTTGATATTCTTGTAGAGATCACTTATTAAAAGAACATTTCATGCAAATGGCATCAGTAATGGGTATCTCTTTCTGGACCCATGCTAAGTCCTCCAGAGTTTCAGTCATTTCAAGAACTACCCTTTTGAAACACTTTAAGTACATATGGATTCACTAGGATCAACTTTGACCTATTCATTAATGATAACTGTCCTTTTCACAGCTGGAGTTAACTGTGAGCTTTGAACTACTAACAGCTCTGATGTTTAAATTAATCATATGCTACAATGTCGTTTGTCCCTTATTACTTTTTTTTTTTTTTTGGAGAGCCAGCGAGATTCTGTCACCCAGGATGGAGTGCAGTGGTGCTATCTCAGCTCACTGCCACCTCTGCCTCCCAGGTTCAAGCTATTCTCATGCCTCATCCTCTCGAGTAGCTGGGACTACAGGCACATGCCACCATGCCTGGCTAAGTTTTCTGTTTTTAGTAGAGATGGGGTTTTGCCATGTTGGCCACGCTGGTCTTGAACTCCTGGCCTCAAGCAATCTGCCCACCTTGGCCTCCCAATGTGCCGAGATCACAGGAGTGTGCCACTGCAGCTGGCCCTTCCCTTACTTTCTAACTTATTCTAGTTTCAGAACATTATTTTACTGTATAAACATGTAAGCTACCCTTTAACGACACTATTTGCTTACCAACATCTTCTGCATACCCAATAAAATAATTAAGTGCTACCACAAATTCTGAGTATCTATGATATGCCATCTTCGTTTACTACTTACATATTGCATTGGAATATATACACATATACACATATGCTATTATAATATAAATCTAGAATACATGTTTTTTATTTAAAAAGGCAACTTTGTTCACCAAAAATTCTTCATATTACATCCTTTTCTACCTCCTCCTTTCCAACTCCATTTTTTTTTTTTTTTTTTGAGACAGAGTCTTGTTTTGTCACCCAGGCTGGAGTGCAGTGGTGCCACCTCGGCTCACTGCAAACTCTGCCTCCCAGATTCAAGTGATTCTCCTGCCTCAGCCTCCTGAGTAGCTCAGACTACAAGTGCACCCCACCACGCCTGGCTAATTTTTTATATTTTTAGTAGAGATGGGGTTTCACTTGTGTTAGCCAGGATGGCCTCGATCTCCTGACCTCATAATCCGCCTGCCTCAGCCTCCCAGAGTGCTGGGATTACAGGACTGAGCCACCGCGCCCGGTCCAACTCCAATTTTTAAAAGGTCTCAGCCAGGCGCAGTGGCTCACACCTGTAATCCTAGCACTTTGGGAGGCTGACGTGGGCGGATCATGAGGTCAGGAGATCGAGACCAACCTGGGTAACACAGGTGAAACCCCACCTCTACTAAAAACACAAAAAATTAGCCGGGCATGGTGGCGGGCACCTGTAGTCCCAGCTACTCGGGAGGCTGAGGCAGGAGAATGGTGTGAACCTGGGAGGCGGAGCTTGCAGTGAGCCAAGATCGTGCCATTGCACTCCAGGCTGGGTGGCAAAGTGAGACTCCGTCTCAAAAAAAAAAAAAGGTCTCATTTTAGAAAAAATAATTGGTTAGGTGTACATCTTTGCAAAGAACAATTAAATGGATGCAATTGTGAACTCATACTCTCAAGGATAAATCTCTCTAAACTATACTGAATGGTCTTAAAAAAATATCTGCCTCTAAGAAGAAATAAAAGCAGAAATAAAATATGAATATATCCAGGTTTGTTCCCCAAGTTAGCTCTGAACTCATAAGTGGCAGAGAACTTTGAGAGATGATTTGCAAATCCACTTTTTTTAACTAAAAAAAAAAAAAAACTACCAACATTTTTAATGTTCATGTTATGAGAAATTTTTAAATTAATAAAATACTTCATTCCTCTCCTGGTCAGGGTCTCTTAGAAAGTTGTGAGATGATGGGGAAAGCTATATAATTTCTCCATGTGTCAGATCTCTCCAACCCTGGAGACATTAAAATCTTGTGAAGATGAACAGAGAAAGCCTGGCCAAACAGTAAGCACTCAACTAACAATAGCTCCAAACAGTCTTTCTATTTGTCTTTTCTTTTATTTGAAAACCAAATTCTTAAGTCTCATTTATGAAATTTTTATTTTTTTTTAAAAAACAGAAACCCAAATTCCTTACAAAAAAGGATCTTATTAAAAGGCAACTGTCAGGACGGCCGCGGTGGCTCAAGCCTGTAATCCCAGCACTTTGGGAGGCCAAAGAGGTCAGATCACGAGATCAGGAGTTCAAGACCATTCTGACCAATATGGTGAAACCTCATCTCTACTAAAAATACAAAAATTAGCTGGGAGTGGTGGCACGCCCCCTTGTAATTCCAGCTACTTGGGAGGCTGAAGCAGGAGAATCGCTTGAACCCAGCAGGCGGAGACTGCAGTGAGCCAAGATCGCGCCACTGCACTCCAGCCTAGCGACTGAGCAAGACTCCTTCTCAACAACAACAACAAAAAAGGCAACTGTCAATACACCCAGGTCTAGCCTATCTACTTTCTAGGTTTACTCTTCGGACCTTCTGATTAAAATTCACAATTCATCTTAGCATACCTCTGTGTTTGAGTAATATGTGTTCCAGGATGATCGCAGAGACTCCTGACCACCAATATCCCACATAAGAAAATGAGTGTTCTTCACAACTATTTCTTCAACATTGCTTCCTATGGTTGGAGAAGTATGAACCACTTCATTCATTAAGCTGTTGAAAGATACCATAAAAGCTCTTGTAAATCTTGAGAATCTGAAGCAACTTTTATCTCTGTATTTTTAAGATCAATGAACCTTCTGCACCAATGATGATAATCGTTAGCATGAAAATTAGAAACCTGGAGAACATTTGTGCAAATAAACATCTAGACAACAACTCCAGAAGAAAGATTTGCTTTATGTTTTTTTTTTTTTTTAAATGGGAGGAATTGCAAGCTTGATGGAAAAGAAAGGAAACAGTGTGGTGTGAATTTGCATTTCTATGGCCAAAAATTCCAATACTACCATGCCCTGTTATCGGTGAAATAAGACCCAATGTCCCATCCCATCCTGAAAAGCAAGTTTCTAGGCGACTGTGACACCAATACTTGCAAAAGAGAAAATATTGGATAGTAGGCTATCCGTAATTTTGAAGACTGTCTAAATTGAGACTTAGCCACAACAATTAGTTCAGGCTTTTTAATCTAAAGTAGTCCTAAAAAGACGACGATGGGCAAGTGAAAATTTAAATTAACTATAAACATATTTAGAAGGCCAGGCGTGGTGGCTCACGCCTGTAATTCTAGCACTTTGGGTGGATCACTTGAGGTCAAGAATTTGAGACCATCCCGACCAACATGGTGAAACCGTCTTCACTAAAAATACAAAAATTTGCAGGGTGTGGTGGCGGATGCCTGTAATCCCAGCTACTTAGGAAGCTGAGGCAGGAGAACCGCTTGAACCTGGGAGGTGGATGTTGCAGTGAGTGGAGATCACGCCATTGCACTCCAGCCTCAGCAACAGAGCAAAACTAGGTCTCAAATATGTGTGTGTGCGCGTGTGTGTGTATATATATGTGTGTGCGCGCACACACACACAGACACACATATACATATATTTAGAATACTGATGCTCATACCTCTTGTATTATCATAATCATTGGTAAAGCTACATTAATCAATTAATTCAACAAATATGCCCTTGCTGGTAACACGTCAGTCCTGTTGGAGGAGGCTTGCAATTCTCTCTTGCGTTTTATGTATATTTTTGAAGCCATGTGTAAAATTATTTCAACAAAGATGACAGGTTTCTGAAATGTTTATATGTGATGTTTAAAAGCTAATTCATATTTAAACACATAATCACCAATGAATGAAAATGTTTTCAATAGAAATAAGTAGTTATGCAACTCTGAAACAACAAACTTTAAGTCAGTAGCTTTTTAGCAAAGTAGTTGAAAAATGTGTTAATTGCTGGCTAATGAAGTACTTCTGGCGAGCTGAAGTACGTCTTCAGCTTCTTCAGCTAAAGGGCTGTCTTCTAATGCAAGATGAGTGGGAAGGGGTACACAATGGTGCAAAGAATTGTAGGACTATTTTGTTAAAGTGATTGGTAGATCCATTTCTATTGCTTAATAAGGATCATTTCATTGGCACTGAAAGGATAATGGAAGGTACTCTGACAAGCGGAATGATGAGCTGTGAAAATGTCTTAAGGTATTAATAGATTTCTCTGAAAGTCTCAAGGCTTTCCCTCTTGCAAGCTACTACAGCAATATTTTCAGCAGTGATCACATTTCTTTTGACTTGACAAGTCTGGCTATGTTAAAAAATTCCAAAGCTATTAGTCAGGAGGGTAGCAATGGCTTTCTAGAGCTATCAATTTATTTACATAAACCCAAGTGTGGGTAGAACTAAGTGAAATCCACTCTATCACCTCATCCCAGCACTTTAATTTGCGCTTTATTTATTTTAGTTTAACATTAATTTCTTTCAAGGCCAGAAAACAGTAAGTGTTTGTGAAGAGTTTAGCAAATGTTTATTTCACTCACTTTTCTATAGATTGTGTTTGGTAAAATTAAAAACAAAACCAGATGAGTTAATCGGTACAGCACACCAACATGGCACATGTATACATATGTAACAAATCTGCACGTTGTGCACATGTACCCTAGAACTTAAAGTATAATAATAATTAAAAAAAATTTAAAAAAACCAAAAAATACATATTTAAGTTTTTCCATCACTATTATAATGCATCTCTTATTAATTATAAACACATTAGTTTCAATAACTAGTGAAAACTGTTTAATAAACACCCATACTTACAATTGGTAAAGAATGGTGGTTTTCCCTGCATTATCCAGTCCCACTATAATTACTTTGTGTTCTATAAAAAGAAAGCAAACCATAAACATTTAACATTACTGCAATTACATGCTTTCAACAATGATTATTAGTTAGCTCATTAAGGAGAATCATTCACTGAGTATCTATTACTAGACTGTTAAAATACAGAAAGAAATGTTATGATGTTAAGGCTACCCAGGTTAAGTAACACAATCAATTATCATTGATTCTCTGTCTAGTTCTCTTGTAAAAGAATGTGGGAGATGGGTAAGCAGGAAACACCAGCAAAGTTGGTCACTTATATTGCATCTAGGGGAGAGGAGATCCAAATATTAATCTAGGCAAAAATTAAAACCTAAAATGTAAGTTTTCTAAAAAGCCTGTTTTACAGACCTTTTTAGCTCTGTACCAATCAAGTTAGCTTTTTATCCAAATGTTTTCATATCTGTAAGTTTTCCCACCTATGGATACCAGGATCTGTTTCTTCCTCTCACTTAAAAATCCCATGTGAGCTTAAAATGGAAATGTTTCACCTGTCACAAAGACAAACGTATACTCTCAAGTTTTTATGCAATTGCTCATTGTTTAACAATTTTTCAATCGGCTTCTACAGTTCTTTCAAGCAGATTCTGTTTCCGCTCTTTGTACAACAAAAATCTCTTCATTTCTTTCCTTCTTTGGGTGCCATGCACTACATATTCATCTCTTTTAATAAGTGGTTGCTAAAGTTCATCTAATTATTCTGTTAAGCGGTACATATTCTGCAATGTCCTTTGAATACAGAAAACACCCCAGATACCATCTTTCCTAGATTTTAACTTATGCCAAATACACTAAAGATCCCCTTCTCCAAGGCAGAAGAATGCTCTAAAAGTTACAAGTTAACATCAACAGGGTAAGTAGGGAAGTTGCCACAGAATCACAACACAGTTGATTTAAAGGCAACGACTGGGCACATCTCATATCAGAACCCCACTCTTCTTGATGACCTCTGGTGAATGTCAACATTCTGGTCATACAATCAACTATCAGCTCATATTCCTAAAGTTGTAAAACTTTATCAGCTAAAAAAAGAGGGACCGAGAAAAGTTAAGTTCTTGAGACGTGCAGGTCTTCTAATGACCTACACACTCTAGGTACAGCCTATAACAGTGCAGGATAAACAGACACGGTCCTCTAGAAGGGCTATTTTCACTATGGTAGAAGCTGCTTTGTAAAACAAAACAAAACTTGCCTGCTTAGTATAACCCACTATAATTCTCCTTATTTATTTATTTATTTATTTGAGACAGGGTCTTGCTTTGTTGCCCAGGTTGGAGTGCAGTGGCATGATCAAGGCTCACTGCAGCCTCGACCTCCCAGGCTCAAGTGATCCACCTACTTGAACCTCCTGAGTAGCTGGGACCACAGGTGCACGCCATCATGCCTGGCTACATATCCTCTAATTTCTAATGAAGCCAATCTTTTAAGTATTACCCTGTTTGTTATCCCTTAAAGTACAAGAACTTGTATCAGTGAAGGAACAAATGGACTGCCTGGCACTGAGCATTCTACATTTTGGTGACAGCTAGAAGCTCCACCTACCAAGCATCTAGAGAAAACAACATGCCTGCAGTGGTGAGAAGGAAGCCACTAGTTTAAAGATAAGCAAAACTTGAAGGCAGATAATTCCACTGGGAGAAAGGAATGGAGGGATAGTACCAGATGGCTCCTTGTTGAAGCAACTCAAGTGAATACCCGGGTCATTTTCAAACAATCCTGCTCCTTGCTTCACATTTTGCATTGTGATGCTTCACACCATACTGAAGGCCCATGATGGTAAAACTCACCAATTATGCATCACTTTGAAAGGCAGGTCCCAATGAAGTAATTTTAGGTTAAGACACTACTGTTACTATCAGTTATAGTAAATCAGAATGTTTAAGGCCAGGCACAATGGCTCGCACCTGTAATTCCAACACTTTGGGAGGCCAAGGAGAAGTGATCAGTTGAATCTAGGAGTTTGAGACCAAACTGGGCAATACAGTAAGACCCCACCTCTTTTAAAAAAAAAAAAAAAAAAAAAAAAAAAAAAAGCCAGGTTGGGCATGGTGGCTCACACCTGTAATCCCAGCACTTTGGGAGGCCGAGGTGGGCGGATCACAAGGTCAGGAGTTTTACACCAAGCTGGCCAATATGGTGAAACCCTGTTTCTACTAAAAATACAAAAATTAGCCAGGCGTGGTGGCAGGTGCCTATAGTCCCAGCTACTCGGGAGGCTGAGGCAGGAGAATCACTTGAACCCAGGAGGTGGAGGTGGCAGTGAGCCAAGATCGTGCCACTGCACTCCAGCCTGGTGACAGAGCAAGATTCCATCTCAAAAAAAAAAAAAAAAAAAAGAATAGTCTGGAAGACAGGATGCAGATAGATGATAAGTTTAAGTTTGGTGTGATTGAAACTGGGTTAAAGTCCAGCGTTAAGGCAGAATAAGCTAAAGGAAGAAATGTGAGCCACAAGATTTGAGATCTGAGCAGTCAGAAGTAAAGGACAACAATCATACACAGTTGGCAACTAGTATTCAAAATAGTATGAAATTCATGGATTTGAAAGAAATGATTAAATTATGAAATTAAGATGTTACTGTTACATAGTTCTGAAAATGAACTACAATTAAAACTGTATTTCATTTGTTCTTAATTCTGGGTAACACTAGAAATAACTGGCCGGGTGCAGTAGCTCACGCCTGTAATCCCAGCACTTTGGGAGGCCGAGGTGAGCAGATCACCTGAGGTCAGCAGTTCGAGGCCAGTCTGGCCAACATGGCGAAACCCGTCTCTACTAAAAATACCAAAATCAGCCAGGCATGGTGGCAGGTCCCTGTAATTCTACCTACTCCAAAGGCTGAGGCAGGAGACTTGCTTGAACTCGGGAGTCAGAGGTGGCAGTGAGCCGAGATCATATCACTGTACTCCAGCCTGGGTGACAGAGTGAGGCTCCATCTCAAAAATAAATAAATAAATAAACAAAATTTAAAGACATAACTAGGCCAGGAATAGTGGCTCATGTCTGTAATCCCAGCACTTTGGGAGGCCAAGGCAGGCGGATTACCCGAGGTTAGGAGTTCAAGACCAGCCTGAAAAACATGGTGAAACCCCATCTCCACTAAAAATACAAAAATTAGCCGGAGTGGGGGCGTGCGCCTGTAATCCCAACTACTCAGGAGGCTGAGGCAGGAGAATTGCTTGAACCCGGGAGGTGGAGGTTGCAGTGGGCCGAGATGGCACCACTTAACTCCAGCCTGGGCGACAGAGCAAGACTCCATCTCATTTAAAAACAAACAAGTAACAAAAAAAGAAATAACTGATGACAGGTTTGTACAGTCATAACACTGAGAGAAAAAGACTATGCCTACGAAAGTTCAAAAGAAATTTAAAAAACAATGCAAAACTTTAGAGGTGAGCTATCACACACACATATGTATTTCATAGAACTACACTGATACATAAAATGTTTGCAAAGATAATCAGATTTTGAAATTATTTCCTTGAATAATAACTTTCGAAGTAAACAGTCTTCTAGTTTAAACAAGACAATATTGCAGGAATTAATGTACTTTTAGATTGCTTTACTTAGACAACATATGCTTTAGTATACTTATTCACAGAAAGGTATCTAATTTATAAGATGCATGAGACTCTAAAATGCTACAGAAAAAAAAAAAGATGAGAATGTGGAAATATTGGAAGAAAGACAAGGGAAAGGAGTACATAAAGTAAGATCAGTAGTTCTTAACACTGGCTGCACATTCGATTTACCTTGGCACTGATGCCCAGGCCACCTCACCCCATTCTGATTCAGTTGGTGTGAGGTGGGGCTTTCAGCCTGTTATTCTAATACATCTAATTCCACTGAAATAGGTATATATAGTGACAAAAATGGAAAATGCTGAGATTGGTAGTTAAATTTGTTGACTCAGAAAACAAAAATACAGGCTAAGAGACATCTGTGGATTAAACTCTTCAATGAGTCCCATTCCTTGCTCTAGATAGTTTAATGTCCTAGTCAACACTGGAGGCCCTCTGTGATAAGGTTCTCCTGGCTGTCTTTCCAATTTCATCTCCTCTTCACTCCTCGCAAGCAAACTAACACACAGCCAAGCTCAACTATTTTCAGCTTCCCTAAAAGTACCAAACTAGCTCATTCCTCTCCCTTTTGCATATTAGTCCTTCTGCCTAGAATAACATGTCCCTTCTACTCGGTCTGTCTAGCATGCCACCCAAATTCCTAGTCATCTTTACATTACAGTCCAAGTATACCTTATGCTGCAGCCAACGTTATATTTTTACACATATCTGTTAAATAATTTACCACACTGCATTTTTTTTTTCATGTTTGTCTCGTTTATTGATGTTTGAGTACTTTGCCAGGAAGTAAGACATCTTTCTTCTTTAATTTTGTATCTCCTATGTTAAACTCTGAAGATTGGCCTATGGCTGTATGAATAACAACAAAATAACAGAATAACCACTGGTTCTAAATTTTCCAACAGGAAAGTTAGAGGAAAAGAAAAATTCTAAGTAGAAACGGAGATTTAGGAGGCCTGAACAATTATGTGATTATAAAGGGAGCCACTGAATGTCTTTCATCATCTTCTAAATTTTCCCCTTATATCTTTTATTCCCTCTAGTCTGAGTAAGGACGCCTCCAACGAAAAATGAGCGCAGCCATGTAACAGAAAGGGCGAAAGGAAAATGGGAAAGGATATACAGGGAAAACCAACGACTTTGGTAAAGTTTCAATTCTCCAGCTCAGGGGAAAGAGAAAACTGGTGACTTTTGTATTAATCTTTATACCTTTAAGCATGTCTTAAAATGCTGCTTTACAGCCGCCCGCGGTGGCTCACACCTGTAATTCCAGCACTTTGGGAGGTCGAGGCCGGTAAATCACCTGAGGTCAGAAGCTCGAGACCAGCCTGGCCTACATGGCGAAACCCCGTCTCTACTAAAGATACAAAAATAGGCCGGGCGTGGTAGCGGGCGCCTGTAATCCCAGTTTCTTGGGAGGCTGAGGCATGAGAATCGCTTGAATCCAGGATGCAGAGGTTGCAGTGAGCTGAGATCGCACCGCTGCACTGAAGACTGGGCGACAGAGAGAGACTCTGTCTCAAAAAATAAATAAATAAATAAAAATATGTTAAATGTATGGATAATACCCACTAAGTGTGAAGCTCTGCTCACTTTGAAATCATTTGATAAGTAATACTATCTCTGGTTACTGGATACAGGCACATACATATACACATGTGGGTGCCTGAATCTATATTTATAACCTTGAGAAAGACTATTTTAGTGTTCTTATCAATCTACAGAACAAGTCAACTAAAGCCATTCCATTACCTCCACAACTTCTTAAATCCAGAAAAAGATTAGATACCTACATTAGCAGTAACAAATTGGTACTAACATAAAAAGAAATAAAACTGGCTTCTTAATTATGTCCGGCTCCTAAATGTAAAATGAAAGGAGTTGATTTTCAAAATTGGTTTCGATTACTAAGGAACCATTCTGTTTAAAGGACGCCTAAAACTTCTTATCGTCGGCCCCTTTTTTGGTCTGGGTGTTTTCTCTCTTTAAAAGACATCACATCTCATTCTGACTCAGAACAGGTTTTGCAACTTCTCGGCCCTTTGGACCTGCCACTTCCAGGTGTCTCATTACCTGTTCTAGACTAATTACGGACACGTAACGTCTTACACAAAACAGAAAAGCATTTAGTTTCTGAACGCCTTAAAAAAAAAAAAAAAAGTTTAGAATGAAGATGCTGGAAAACTCGTGTATCTGAATAGGACAACTCACTCCCAAGTCCTAGAAGAAAGGGGAAGAAATCAGAGTGAAAGTGCACTGGCTTACGGCTCAAAGGGCAGGGCGGGAAAACAAAGCACCAACAGTATTTTTTTAAAAAAGTTTTAGGTTTCTGGCCGGACACTTATCCTGGGGCTACACATAGATGCAAGTACGCTTCAATAACGACGGGAAAGGCCCTCCATATGCCTCCGGGCATCATTAGCTGTATCCTGCTTTACTTCGCCAATATCCAAACAGTCTCAGTTTGGATTCTGGGACACCAAATGCCTTCTCTTCTGCCTCCCTGTTTCTCCCACACGTCAGGTCTCTCTTGTACGTCCTCCAGGTCTAAAACACAGAGTTTCTGCCCGCCCCCTGGCCTAAGTCCCTTCCTCCTCCGCTTCTCCGAACGCTCCGTCCCCTGCCTCCGGTGTCCCCATCGGCGGCCGGACCTTCCGCCTCGGATTCGAGCCGCCGCGCAGCTCCATCCTTCTCACCTTGGTTACAGAAGAGGCTCCACAGTTTGGCGAAGATCAGCCCCATCATGAGCACCGGGGCGGGCCGCGGGGTCCCTTGGCAGCCGGTGCCGCTGCGCCGGGCCCCCCACCGCGGCGCGGGCTGCGGGGAGCCGAGGAGAACCCGCCTGAGATCGCGCAGCTAGGGCACTGCTAGGCCGAGAAGCCTCGACCTGACCCGTCAAAAAGCGCCGCGGCGAGTCCCCGCCGGATAGCCCTTTGTTTCGAGCCCACTGAGCCCAACGCCGACCCGTAGTCCCCTCGGTCTGAACCCACCTACCCACCACAGCCTCTCTCAACCCCAAGCCCCGCCTCCACCCCGCCTCCCCTCCCGGTCCCAGGACCACCCATCGCCGGAAGCTAGGCGCGTGACGTCGGCGCGCTTGCGGCAACACACGCCTTCGACGTGGCGTTTTCTTCGGTTTCAGTTCCGGTGGGAGAACCCCAAACTGCCAGCGACTGGGAATTTGCGGTATCACAGGGAGGTGGGGAATTTTCCTCGGTGCGTGCTACCTCTGATGTCAGCCTTCAAAGCGTTTGTGGGACTCCTCTTTGATTTGAGTCTCTCTGCTGCTAGCAGCTGCGGACCTGACCTCTAAAGCCAGAAAAGACCATAGGTTCTCTAATTGAGCAGCCGCCGTTTGCTGCCCTTAGAAAACTCACAGAAGTGAAGAGTGTTTCTTTCTTGACTTCTTCCTGTTCCTCTAGGCAGACGTGCTAGGGATTAGGAGTTCTGCCGTGATTCTTTTTCATTCATTTATTCATCTATTCATTCACGTATTCATTAATTCGCTTATTCATTTATGTACTCATTGATTGACTGATGGATTGCAGACGAGGTAGGGCTGTGTTGCCCAGGGGGTTTCAATCTCCTGGGCTCAAGCAATCTTCCTGCCTCGACTTCCCAAAGTGGTGGGATTACAGGCGTTGAGCCACCGCGCCCGGCCCCTGTCGTGATTCTTAATTCTGAAAAGAATTGATTGGGAGACGAGCCATGGAAGGCCTGTAGCCACAGAGTTCAGTTATGTGATTAATAATAACACACAGTGCCCCTCCCCATTTTGCCAAGCATTAAGTATGTTCGTGGATCCCAGATCGAAATCCACGCACAAGCCAATTCGCTATATAATTGTTTTCAATTCCACTTTCCATGGTTAGGTTCTAGCATTGAAAAGAAAAGCGTCACAGCCTGGAATGAAACGAAACTGAATGTCCTTGAAACCATTTGACGGAGGAGCAACCTTAAGAGACTATGACTTCAGTCAGATAGTTGGATTTTAACCTTGGCAACGTGGCCTTTTAACATGCCAAACTGTTGAGTTAACTTGTACAAGGAGAATGTATGACTTATGTCCTCCCAGTGCTATAGTTTAAAGACTCTTTAAGACTTAGATGCAGGATAATATGCTCCAACGTTACGACAATGAAGGCAAGTTTCATGCTCCTGTGTAGAGGAAAAATAATGTACTGAGCCTATGCAAACGTAACTGTCATGACTATCAGTTGAACCATAAATGTGAATAATTTTGTGTTTGTGTAAGTAATGGCTTAAAAGGACATTTTTAGTCCTAGCTTCATTATCACAAAACAAACTAGATTCTTTAACAGCTTCTTCAGCTTCTTGTTAGACATGGATGTAAACCACATTCTGCTTTTTTTTTCTTCTGGCTTTCGGATTTCTAAGAAACCATTTCTGAAAAGCAAGCATTTTGGTATGCAAATGCAGACATTTGGCCAGGCGCCACGCTTGTAATCCCAGCACTTTGCAAGGCCAAGGCGGATGGATCACGAGGTCAAGAGATGGAGACCATCCTGGCCAGCATGGTGAAACCCTGTCTCTACTAAAAATACAAAAATTAGCCGGGTGTGGTGGCGCGTGCCTGTAATCCCAGCTACTCGGGAGGCTGAGGCAGGAGAATTGCTTGAACCCTGGAGGGAGAGGTTGCAGTGAGCCGAGATCACACCACTGCACTCCAGCCTGGTGACAGAGCAAGACTCTGTCTAAAAAAAAATACAAAAAAGAAAGAAAATTCAGAGATTTGAAGCAAAAAATCTATAGATTGCTTAAACATTTTTATGATATTTTAGAGACAGAATTATCCTTCTACTTTTAACTAAGTGGAATGAATGTATTTATTTGAACATGGCTCTTGATATTTTTATTGGTTTTGCTTCTTTGAAATTTCAGAAAACTTTAGTGTTGAAGTTTTCAATTTGTTAAAATTTACTTTTAACTTACTTTTAACACCTTTCTTATGAACAATTTACCTGACAATAGGACTGTTCTAATATTTTAAAAATATTTTTTCATATTTAAAAGTTTTATTTGCTGATTTGGAAATCTAAAATTTTTAGAAACTGAAGGGAAAGAAAACTAGCCACAATTATCAAAAGTAATATGATTGATTAACAGAATATAGTCGTGTATTATCTAAACAGAAATCATACTGATGTACCTGTTGATCTATTAGAAAAAATACTTTCTTTTTTTTTTTTTTTTTTTTTGAGACGGAGTCTCGCTCTGTCGCCCAGGCTGGAGTGCAGTGGCCACATCTCAGCTCACCGCAAGCTCCGCCTCCCGGGTTCACGCCATTCTCCTGCCTCAGCCTCCCGAGTAGCTGGGACTACAGGTGCCGCCACCTCGTCCGGCTAGTTTTTTGTATTTTTTAGTAGAGACGGGGTTTCACTGGGTTAGCCAGGATGGTCTCGATCTCGTGACCTCGTGATCCGCCCGTCTCGGCCTCCCAAAGTGCTGGGATTACAGGCTTGAGCCACGGCGCCCGGCCAGAAAAAATACTTTCAATTACATTTTGTAGGACAGGCGCGGTGGCTTATGCCTGTGATGCTAGCACTTTGGGAAGGCCAAGGCAAGTGGACTGCTTGAGTCCAGGAATTTTAGATCAACCTGGACAACATGGGGAAATCCTGTCTCTACAAACAATACAAAAATTAGCTGGATGTGGTGGTACACATGTGTTGTCCCAACTAATGGGGTCGCTGAAGCAAGAGGCTCATTTGAGCCAAGGAGGTCAAGATTGCAGTGGGCTAAGATCGTGCCTCTGGACTCCAGCCTGGGTGACAGAGTGAGACCTTGTCTGAACCCCCCCCCCCAAAAAAAAAAGGGAGTATAACTAATTAAGCGTTCATTGGAAATAACTTCCTTTAATTAAATTGGAATCCCAGTAAAATCTCTGTCCAGTTTAACAAAATATTTTAAAGAGTTCAAGGAAGAAAAATGTCAAACAACTTGGGAATTTAAAAAATAAAACTATAGTATGTTTTTAAAAGGAACTATTATAAACTAACTTCAGATAATACTTGGAAGAGCTAGCTGTAGCTGTAATTGAATTCAATTTATTACTCATACAACTCTGATCAATTTGTCCATTACTTTTTTTAAATGGAATCTCACTCTGTACCCTAACCTGGAGTGCAGTGGCGTGATCTCAGCTCACTACAACCTCTGCCTGCCGGGTTCAAGCGACTCTCCTGCCTCAGTCTCCTGAGTAGCTGGGATTACAGGCACGCACCACCATGCCCGGTTAAGTTTTGTGTTTTTAGTAGAGACGGGGTTTCCCCATGTTGGTCAGGCTCGAACTCCTGACCTCATGATCCACCTGCCTCAGCCTCCCAAAGTGCTGGCACCATTTTTTAGCTTTTCTCAATCTTTAAGGTAATGCCCATTGAGATTTTAGTTCAGTTGATCAGTCTCCAGACTAGGTGTGACTGATACATTTCCCATCAGAAAATTCTCCCTGCCATATGGTTGGAAATCAATATGATCTCCTTCCGTAAATATCTATTGAGAGACCAACAATTTTTTGATGTTGTAAGTAATATAAAAGAAATTCACGTCTCGCTCCTGTCATTTTGAAAAGTATGTTGATAAGTTTCTGATAAAGTTGCTTTATGTTTACAAAGAGAAGCCATAATATCCTGAGTTTCAAAACATCTACTAGATCAAAATAGCCATAGGTCTGTGACTTTGGTCATAATTCAATCAATAAGAATTGACATCTCTTCTGTAGTTTAGGGCTCAATGTGACCAGCCTTCCTACATTTGACAAATGCTCCTTCCAACAGGTACTTCAAAGCTTCCATCATCAACACATGTAGTCCTTTAAGGGCTTGGCTGCTCAGTGGCAGTCATGGTGGCTTATAAATTACCCATTTATAGTAGGTTTTTGGCTTTTGAAGCTGAGTCAGTTTCTTGAAGTTTCTGGTCCTCTCTTCTCCGGAAACAGCTTTGCCCCTCTTTACTACAGTCCCATTCCTTCGGGTGGAGCCTCTTACATTTCCTAAACACCTGAAATCTTCACTCCTCCCTTAGATAAAAAACTCTCTTGACATGTCAGAATTTGGGTCACTTTAGTTCTTTCCTCACAAATGACTTCACTATCCTATAGCCATTCCTTCAGTACATGTATGATAACACTTGTATGATGATACTATCTAACATTTATGGAGGACTTTGTTCTAGCACCGTTTAAAGCACTCTACCTAATTTGTTTGGTTTATAGTAAAATTATGAAGCAGGAGCTATTATTTGTATTTCACAGATGAAGAAATTGAAGTGCAAAGAACTCTAATACTTTGCCTGAGGTTGCAAGAACTGGAATCTGCACCCTAGTAGCTTAACACCAGAGGTCAAATTCTTAAACATTGCAAAGATATAGACTGCCCAAGAACCTTGCTAAACTTCAGTCATACATTAATACCATTTTCTTTGCAAGAATCTATGTTGTTTGTTCCTTACTTAAGTGGGAAGGATATGTGCAAGATAAGGTAGCCAGGAATTTAAGTCTGGCAACAGTTGGACTGCTGGGTTTTCAGAGAAGTGTTCCCCAAAGCAAATTATGGTGCTAATTTCCAGTGTTCCATAAGCACAGCAAGAAAAATGGGAAGTTCTCGGTAAGGTATATAGTATTATTTCTAGAAATAAAGATGAACCAATCCAAGATTGGTTTTTTGTTTGTTTAATCCTGGCAGTATTCTGAACTAAATCACATTTATTCTTCCCTTTACCTTCCATTTTTTTCTTTTCTTTTTTTTTTTTTTTGAGACAGTCTCGCCCAGGCTGGAGTGCAGTGCCGCAATCTTGGCTCACTGCAACCTCTGCCTCCCAGGTTCAAGCAGTTCTCCTGCCTCAGCCTCCCGAGTAGCTGGAACTACAGGCACGCGCCACAATGCCCGGCTAATTTTTGTATTTTTAGTAGAGATGGGGTTTTACATATTGATCAGGCTGGTCTTGAACTTCTGACCTTGTGATCCACCCACCTCAGCCTTGCAAAGTGTTGGGATTACAGGCGTGAGCCACTGCGCCAGGCCACTTTCCAGATATTATAGGCCCTAATTTATTGTGTCTCAAATGCCAAATAAATTTGAGAAGCTTAGACTGGAGCTGCCGTACTGATACAGGTTTGGATTTATGGGTGAATGGGTGACTATAGGTGTCATGTTATTTTCATAGAACCACGCAGGGTTGAAATTAGGAAGGAAAGAAGTTTCCTTGAATGGAGATAGCCAGAGTCAGAATTAAGACCTTTCTTCCAGGATCAATCTGAAATAACATTTTGACAAGTAAAAAGAGGCATGCCTGTCATAGAAGAAATAAAAAAGGCAACCTGGAAGAATAGAAAAAGGGAGGTCTACATAGAAATTAGTTACTGTCTACCTGGGTGTGGTGGCGGGCACCTGTGATACCAGCTACTCAGGAGGCTGATGCAGGAGAATCGCTTGAACCCAGGAAGCGGAGGTTGCAGTGAGCCGAGATCATGCCATTGCATTCCAGCCTGGGTGACTTGAGGGAAGTGATCACCTAAATCAGTGTTTTATCAACCTTTTAAAATTATCATCCTCCTAAAGAGCCTTTCTAGACATTTTTTCCCATTAATTCTCCCATACCCCTACCACGAAATTAAATGCTCAGGAATGATTGTTTTGGTAAGGTTAAGCTTTGGAGTTCCACAAACTAAAAATTAAGAGTGAGATTATATCAAAGATTGTTTCAATCCCCACTGAGTTCCCCACACCCTAGGGAGCCATATCACCCATATTAAGAACTTGTAGCCTAAATAAATCTTATATGGGTGTATTATTCATGGAGTTGTTTTCCACTGCTTACATAGCACATATCAACTATGCCAACCTCTGATTTGTAATATGCTTTTCTTGGATCCAGCCTTAGGATACCAAGAGATATCTTCATCAACATTAACTGTCATTACAATAACATCTAGTCAAGAATAGTCTAAATGGCCGGGTGTGGTGGCTCATGCCTGTAATCTCGGCACTTTGGGAGGCCGAAATGGGTGGATCACTTTGAGCTCAGGAGTTCGAGACCAGCCTGAGCAACATGGTGAAACCTCATCTCTACTGAAAATACAAAAATTAGCCAGGCATGGTGGTGGGTACCTATAATCCTACTGGGGAAGCTGAGGCAGGAGAATCACTTGAATCTGGGAGGCAGAGGTTGCAGTGAGCTGAGATAGCACCACTGCACTCCAGCCTGGGTGAAAGAATGAGACTCCATCTCAAACAAACAAAAAAGTCTAAATGTCCTTAATACTGTCCGTGTGTGGCACTAGTGAAGTAATTTCTGGCCATTAGTGGTGCTATGTTCACCATGAAATTGAGGCTACAGAAATTCCTTTGGAAATGTCTGATTTAGACATTTATCACTTTCAGATGTTTCAGCCATGAAAGAATCTCATGGATTTATTGCAGAAATATGCGATGGTCAAAGACAAGGTATTGGCTCTAGAAGCCAAATTACTAGTCTTTATTCTGGCTTTTTATTTGTGAGACCATGGAGAGTCGTTTCAACCCTGGGAACCTTGATTTACTCTTTAAAAACAGAGAAAATAGGCTGGGCGCGGTGGCTCACGCCTGTAATCCCATGGGAGGCTAGGCACTCAGATCACTTGAAGTCAGGAGTTTGAGACCAGCTTGGTCAGCATGGTGAAACCCTGTCTTTACTAAAAATACAAAAATTAGCTGGGCCTGGTGGCACATGCCTGTAATTTTAGCTACTCTGGAGGCCGAGGCAGGAGAATCTCTTGAACCAGGAGGTGGAGGTTGCAGTGAGTCAAGATCCCACCATTCCACTCCAGCCTGGGCGACAGAGACTCTGTCTCAAAAAAAAAAAAAAAAAAAAAAGAAAATGATAAACACCTTGCAGGTTGTTGCATGGTATAATGGTCATACATTATTTTCTACTCTTTCTGGTAAAGAGTTGGTGTGTCATAGAAAGTACCTGTTCTGTGTGTGTGTGTCTGTGTGTATAATTCGGTGTGAAAATTAAAGAGAAACAATAAGAAAACCCCTTTCCTACAGTTATGTGTAAATTAGCATGGTGTGCTGCAAAAAACATGTGTCAAGGTGATAGGAGAATTATTTTGACTTTCCTGTACAATTATAAAATGATTCAGTGAGTTTGGTTAGGTATCCTCGTTCTCTGAATCTGTATCCCTGTCTGCTTATGACCAAAAAAAAAAAAAAAGAAAGAAAAAAAAATCATGGCAAGGGTCTCTCAAGCTCTAAAGAATATGTCAACTATGATACAAGTAGCAGTTAACCTTATAACTAACTGTAAACACTATCTATGGGTTTTAAGTTTTACCTGAGCATTGGCTATTAACACACCATTAACCCAACTTTCAAAAATATGAACTCTATAAACTTCACAACTGAAGTCAGATCTATATGCCTGAGAAAGGTAAAATCATTTCATGAAATCAAACGGTGGTGATGCGCCCAAATTCTGGCCTCATCCTTTAATTGGAGGACATCCGGCAGGACAGCAACTGGGCCCTGCCTTTTTTCAGGCAGCAACATCTTCCACTCAACCCACACCATTTGACGGTTCCCCATTGCCCCTGGCACCCAGCCCTCCGGTACCAGGAACTAAATATCCTTGTCCATTCCGCCAGCGGCCACTGCCTACTTAACCCGAGGCAGGTGAAAGCGCCTCACGCAGAGTTTGGAACCTCCGGGGGCGTGGCGTGGCGTGGCGTGACGTAGCGTAGCGTTGGGGAAACTTGGGCCTGCGGATTGGGGGACCGGAAAGGGAGGGGTGGGCCGCAAGCGCTGGACGTGACGTAAGCCGGAAGCGACTTTCCGCCGAGAAACAGGGGCGCGTGTTTGGAAATTGATAGAAAAGATAAAGCGAGCGAGCTGCTGTCAGCCTGGCTTACTGATCTGCTTCCGTTTCACCACAGATTCAGTTATTAAACATTTTTTTCTTTTTTTGGTTCTTTGCAACGTGAGCGGCATTGGCTCAGTGATTTCCGTGAGCATCTCCACGAGAAAACATTGCCTCGATGAGGTGCGGTGGAAGCCAGGCAGCCCCTTCTAATCGGCTAGGCTTGAGAAAGCGTGTACCTCTGCCTTTCCGAAATTAACTCAGCGTGATCGGCAAGATTTTCCGGAGCATCTGGTGTCAAGACACTCGTCACTATTAATTCGGAAAGAAAACACCGTTTTCCAGCATTTCTCTTGGTGGAGAACTAAACAACAGGAAAAATGTCTATTTTCCCTAAGATATCTTTGAGACCCGAGGTTGAAAACTATCTTAAGGAAAGCTTTGTGAATAAGGAGGTAGGTCAGGTAAAGATGTTAGATGATGTTTTGCAAAAACTCAAATATTCACACACTCTAGAGAAATAGAAAAAAGTGTAAAGGGAAATCTTGACAGCCATCGTTTCTTACTACTTGTCTATCAAGTGTAAAAATACCAATATGTTTCTACAGGCATTAAAGCTTACTGAGATTCAAAGTGAATAAGGTATATGTTTTAACATTTAGGAGTGGAAAAGAAGGGAAAAAACGCATGTGCCTGTCAAGCATGACACAAAGGGTTACAAGGATGAACAAGAAAAAGTCCTTGTCTTCAAGAACTCAAGTCGAATTTTAAAAGAGCGCTCGCTCTGGCACTCAGGTGAAAAGGATTCTGTAATTTTTTGAGTGCCTCTTAAATGCCAACAGTTGTGCTAGGTTATTTGCATCTTTACTCTTCACAATCTTTTTTTTTTTTTTTTTCGTAGAGGTTTGTTCCTATTTTAATAGATAAGAAAACTGTTAAAGGAATTGTGTAACTGACCCAAGTTGACACGGCTATCAAGTAACTATTGAAATCTGGAGGGAAAGGGTTCAGGTGTAATGAATAAAGGTACAGCTTTTGAATCTCAGGCACTTGATTTGCCTTCTAGTGCCTTGTAAATTACTTTACGTGGCTTAACCTCGATTTTTCTCTTCTGTGAAAAATTGAGAATGGTTAAAAATATCTTACCAGGTTGTTTTAGGATCTTAAACGTAAGTAAATACAAGTAGCATTGTTTTGGCATGTAAGTCCTCAAAAAATGTTAATGTTGTTTGCTAAAGTCCCCAGTAAATGTTGCTTGTCTTTGATTGCAAAGCCTGCTGTCTATTCCACTTTACCATGCTGCCTCTGAGCAACTTTGTTTTTTCCAAATCTTTAATTTTTTAGTCAAATTAAAAGTATTTTACCAGGTTGTTTTAGGATATTAAACGTAAATGAAAACAACTAGCATTGTTTTGGCATGTAAGTCTTCAAAAAATGTTAATTTTGTTTGCTATTGGCAGTGCCTGCCACAGAAGTCCTCAGTAAATGTTGATTGTCTCCGATTGCAAAGCCTGTCCTCTCTTCCACTTTACCACGTTGCCGCCAAGCAAATTTTTTTTGAAATCCTTAGTTTTTTTTAGTCAGGTTAACACCACTTAAATGTTGCTCATTTTTGAATATGTTATTGAAGCCATGCCTTTTAGATTTGATTTATATGTTTCATTTCCAAAGATTATGTTGAGAGACTAGACTGTATGGAAAGATAAAATATATTCTGTTGATTTTAAGGGACTTAAAATATAAGGCACATATTAAGAGAAGTAGGGGCATTCTACAATTTTTTTCAGCTGATTTTAAAATGGAGAACATTGTTTTATAAAGAATATCCAAACATCTTTCTTTTGACACTCCTTCTGCCTCAGAGCCTCATCAATGGTATGGTTTTACAAAATGGAAAGCTATGCCTTTGTGAAAAGTATTGAAGGGAAAGAATATTAAGTTTTATGCCTTTTTTTTTTTTTTTTTTTTTTGAAACAGGGTCTCGCTCTGTTGCCCAGGCTGGAGTGCAGTGACGTGATTACAGCTCACTGCTGCTTCGACCTCTGGGACTCAAGTGATCCTGTCACCTCAGCCTCCCGAGTAGCTGGGACCTCAGACAGGGGCCACCACTCTGGCTAATGATATTTGTATTGTTTGTAGAGATGGGGTTTCACCATGTTGCCCAGGCTGAAAGTTCAGCTTTGATAAGACTAAACCTTGAGAAAGTATGAATACTTTTAAGGCTAGTGGATGAGTAGGCTAACAAGTGGTTTGTGAAGATTCTGTAAAGCAGGGTTTAGTCAAATAGGGAAAAAAAATATGTTATTTGAAAAGGTTCGGTTAATTACAAGGGAATATTGTTGTTTAAGTCTTTATACCGTCATATCTGACAGGTGTCTTTGCTACTCATCTTTTTTGGACAATATATATTTGTTACATTTAATAATACCGTATTAAAAAGCTGATGTCCTAGGGGAATCTTTGTATGACAGTGACTATATCAATGTTACTTACTCTTTAAATATTGGGGTTTTAAAATGATACCACTCAGTTTGCTGTTGGAGATGATGTTAGCTAATTAGCAACATCTAGCTAACTTGGATATAATGTTAGCTCTACAGAGATACTGTAATGGTAATGCATTATAAATAGACTGAATTTTTGAATGTATGTGAGTAAATGTAGCAGATATTAATATTTGGAAAATGTGCATAATGCTTTGAAGTTTAGGCAATGTTTTTCTAAGCCCTTTATTTCAGGCATTTTCTTAGATGTTTATTACCACGTTTAAGCCCAAGAACCCTGTGAAGTATTACTATTTCCTTAGTGCTATTAACATATAAACAATACAGCAAAATAGAATGGAGCTGAACAATTGCTAAGCGATGTTTCATTAGATGGAATTAATATATAAGCATGTTCTGCTGACTGTTTTTAATTCTCAGGAAATTTAAACATTAACTTCTTCTTTTTAGATTGTGACGGCTTTAGGTAAACAAGAAGCAGAAAGGAAGTTTGAAACTTTGTTAAAGCACCTGTCACATCCTCCGTCATTCACAACTGTCAGAGTGAATACACATTTAGCCTCAGTACAACATGTGAAAAATCTGTTATTTGATGAACTTCAGAAGGTTTGTGGAAATTTTCTGTCATTTGTACATAATTACATTTTTGCAGTCTGCCATGTTCTCCATTAAAATCTTATGAATGATATAATACACTTCCAATTTTATAGACAAGGAGATTGAGGATCATGAATGGTAAATTCTTCAAAATTAGCCTAGGTGGTAATGCTAGAACTTGAACCTAGTACTTCTGATTCTAAATTTATTCATTTTTGGTGACTAAATAGCTTTTAAATCCCTTTGGGCTGCATTAAACTGGGCCTCAGTAGCTTCATCATTAAAATACATGTGAAGAAGTCCAGTCTAACCTTAAAAACCTGTGGCTTTGTGATAAGTAGCATATAATGACCAGGAAGACAGATGGTATAGCTGAGATAAGCCCAGAGATAAAGAGGTACATAATAAGTACCTGTGAGATTATATTGTTAATTGACATAAAAAATAGGTGTTGGGCCAGGTGTGGTAGCTCACGCCTGTAATCCTAGCACTTTGGGAGGCTGAAGTGGGTGGATCACATGAGGCCAGGACTTTGGGACCAGCTTGGCCAGCATGGCGAAACCCTGTCTCTACTAAAAATACAAAAAAATTAAGTCGGGCATGATGGCACATGCCTATGATCCCAGCTACTCAGGAGGCTGAGGCATGAGAATCCCTTGAACCCAGGAGGTGGAGGTTGCAGTGAGCCAAAATTACGTGACTGCACTCCACCCTGGGTGATAGAATGAGACTCTGTCTCAAAAAAAAAAAAAAAAAAAAAAGATGCTGAGCGCCTTATGTTTCATAAAACCAGGAAATTACAACAAGATAATTAATCTGAATCCATTTTCAATGTAAAACAGCATGAGACTTTTTTTCATCCAAACAATAAAATAGTTTTGGCAAAATATTCCTCTTACAGATGAAAACAGTGTTATAAAATGGCATTTATGACCTCTAAGCAGAAAAGTATTTGAGTTATTTTGTTTGTATTTTTTTGAGTTACCTTGTGTGTACTTTTTTGCTTTTGAAAGCTTTGCCTTATGTGTTTCTTACACTGTACACTGAAATTTACCTCGGAAGAAATGTAGGATGTGGAAAAATAGATGTTGAGAGGTGCCACATAAATTGCATATTGTAGTTATTCAGTGACTTGTAACATGTAACTGGTGGGCATCAGCAGACTCATTTCTGCCTTATTTGTATCTGAACTAAAAGCAAGAGGCAACCATCATTAAAGGGTTTCCATTTGTAAATCACAAGCTGCGTTTAGTTATTTGGGAAACTTCAGAAAATTATCACTGAGTCACTTATCCCCTTTTAAAGAATCTCTCTATTACATTTATGGACTCTTTGTCATACTCTCCTTAAGAACAATTCTATAAGTACCAAGTTGTAAATAGACGACCATGTCATGAGAAGAACCAGCTATGGCATCTCAGTGTATGACACCAAACCTTAGTATAATAATTAAATAAGACTTTAAAAAAAAGTAATCTGATTTTTATTGATAGTGATAATCTTATTGAGAGTAATCACAGGCATAAAACATAAGTAGTTGCCCTAAGCAACTAAAATCATTACTTTTCCATAGTCATGCGTATGTTTTCAGCTAACAAAAAGGAAACTGTTCTGAGGCCCGCTGGAAGTATCCATAACTCAGATCCAGATTTTTTTTTTTTTTCCTGAGAAGCAGTCTCACTCTGTTGCCCAGGCTGTAGTGTGGTGGCGCGATCTTGGCTCACTGCAACCTCTCCTTCCTGTGTTCAAGCGATTCTCCTGCCTCAGCCTTCCAAGTAGCTGGGACTACAGATGCCCACCACATTTTTGTATTTTTAGTAGAGGTGAGGTTTCACCAAATTGTCCAGACTGGTCTCGAACTCCTGACCCGTGATCTGCCCACCTCGGCCTCCCAAAGTGCTGGGATTACAGGTGTGAGCCACTGCACCCGGCCTTATTATTTTTTTTCGTAACAAATGATTTCCAGAACCTGGATATTTTAGTATTCTAGTCTGGATATACAAGATCCCATGGGCTAGGATCAGTCACTCTGGGCTTTGGGCCCCTTTCCTTGAAGGTTAACATTGTACAGGGAAACATGGGTCAAAGTCACTAGACAGGAAACTAATGGTAAAGCAGTACCCAATTCTAGCAAGAAAGAGTACTTGGAGGAGGCTTTAGGCTGTAAATTTTCTTTCTCCTTTCATGTTGAAAAGTTCACATGTCCTAAAGTAATGTTTGTTGATTTCTGTGGTATAAATACTCACCAGGTTCCTTGGTAGTTACACGCATGACCATGGAATTGGAAAGAGATGCATGCAGTGACTCTCCTGAGCTGGTGTGAGCTGGCTCCCACACCTGTACCTGCTTTCAGTGTGACAGTCTTCCGGTTCCCTTATGATAGAGAATACTGAAAATCCTGAACCTCTACCATAAACATTTCTTTTCCTCACCAAAACTGACGTGGATGCCAGTGTTAATTGTGTATATTAGGTAGTATTTATTAATAGTAATCTCAGTCTTTAACATCCTATTCAGAAATTTTTCTTAAAGGAATACTACATGTAATTCTATATTAAATAAAAGTTTTTAAAATAAATCACTTAAGGTAACCATGGTTTGTGTTTATAATGCCAAATAGTAAGCAAAATTGAGTCTTATAAAGAAGTCAGGATACTTCAGAATTAAAATAGAGAAAACACTGTTGTTTTGAGGTCTTTTGGATTTTTACAGTATCCCGTGGAATAAAGTGAAAGTGCCCCAGAGCTACTAGGGCTTCATGCTGTGGTAGATGATGATACTGAAAAGTTCCATAAGTTGAAATGTATCAGATGTATGAATTGCTTTATAATCATGTTTATTTTTAACAGCAGTTTAACGGATTAAGTGTTCCTATTCTTCAACATCCAGACCTTCAGGATGTCTTACTTATTCCTGTTATTGGACCCAGGTTTGTAAGAACTTCATTTCCAAATTATATTCTTCTCAATAAAAGTTTGTCACAGGGAGCTTTTTAACTGTTCGGTGATAAGACTAAGTTTCCCCATTGTTAGCAACTTTCTATAGATAACAGGAATTCAAAAATTTAGAAATGCAGACTTTAGACTCTGTCATGGAAAATAATACAAAAGAAGACTAGGAATGGGCCCAACGACCTTGAGAATAATGTATTTTAGGTCCATTCAGTGCAGTGATGTTTTTCCCCCCCTCTTTCTGCGAAGTTTTATTTCATTTGTTTACTTGTATTTTCATATGAATTTTCAGTGCTAAATTAAAACTTTTTTTTTGAGCTGCAGCAAAAATATAGAGTAACCTATTTTCTACTTTTATAGTTGATATGCTTGTAAAATTTTATTTTTTGAGACAGTGTCTTGCTCTGTTACCCAGGCTGGAGTGCACTGGCACAATGATTGCAGGCTTGAACTTGTGGGCTCAGGCAATTATACCACCTCAGCTTCTGAGTAACTGGGACTACAGGTGTGCACCACTGCACCTGGCTAATTTATTTTTTATTTTGTAGAAACAGTCTCACTATGTGGCTGGTATTGAACTCCTAGCCTTAAACGATGCTCCCACCTCAGCCTGCCAAAGTATTAGGATTACCAATGTGAGCCATTTGGCCCAGCCTGTAAAATTTTATTCATAATTCAACAATTATGTATAATGCCATTTATGTTCTGCTCTTTTATGTATTTGGAAAGCATATGTTTGAAAATTGGAAAATAGGTTTTCGGGCTGGATCCAGTGGCTTACTTACGCCTGTTATCCCAGCACTTTGGGAGGCTGAGGTAGGCGGATCCCTTGACCCCAGGGGTTGGAGACCAGTCTGGGCAACATGGCAAAACTCCATCTCTACTTTAAGAAATTACAAAAATTAACTACAGGTGGTGTGCATCTGTAGTCATAGGTATTCAGGAGGCTGAGGTGGAAGGATTGTTTGAGCCTGGGAGGTGGAGGCTACAGTGACTCATGATTGTGCCACTGCAATCCAGCCTGGGAGACAGAGCGGGACCTTGTCTCAAAAAAAAAAAAAAAAGGAAAAATAAGTTTTCATAGTATAATGATTATAATGGAATTTTATTCCTATGGAGCGTTTTAAAGTTCCTAATTATGGTCTAAAATCTTTTTAAACTCCTAAGAGTTATGATAAATAATAGAAATGCTTTTGTTAAAACTTTAATTGAGTGGGCAACAATAGAGCAGTGGTTTCATAAACTATGATTTGTCCATGCAATGGGATAGTATATGGCCTTTAATATGGGAGAATTATACATACCAATCAGAGAAGATGTTTATGATCATTTGTTAAATATCAAAAACAAATTGCCATGCTTGGGATAATTACTTTTTTTGCAATTAAAAAAAGTACACAACTATGCCTTTATGTATATTTATATACATGTGAAAAAAACCGTCTGGCATCTGTAACAAACCCAGCTTTTAATAGTGGTTGACTCTGAGGAAGTTAGATTGGGAGAGAGGGGAGAAATAAAAGGAAATTTTTATGTGTAATATTTTCGTTTTATTTTTTACTGTAAGAATGTATTTTTGCAATTAAAGTTGATTTGTATAGGCTTCTCATTCTATTTAGTTTAATTTTTAAAGTTTTTCATCTTCTATTCAGTTTTTTAAAGGTGAAATTTACATACAGTGAAACGAAGAGATCTTAAATGTATAGTTTGTTGAGTTTTGACAACTATATACAGCTGTGCAGCCAAGACACACCCCAGTCAAGACAGAGCATTTCCACTATCCCAGAAACATCTCTTGTACTCGGCTACCCTACCAGGAAACTGCTCTTCTTATTTCTGTCATCTCTTAGTTTTGGACCAGTTAGTTGCTAGTATAATAGACCATAATCACAGATCTTTGGAGGTTACTACACTCCTTATGAGGATGCAAAATTGTACTTACTTAGGTTCAAACTTTGGACATTTCTTACTCTGTTAAACACCTCTTCTTTATTCTTTAGTTTTGTTTAGTTTCTTAAAGATAAGAGTTCAATTAGGTTTTTCTTTATAGAAGCAAGTAAAAATCAGAGTTGTACATAAATATAAAAGTAATCATCTGTTACATCTCCTGTCCCACCTCCCAATTTTGTTTCTCTGAGCATCAAATTTGATATTTTCTAGACCGTCTCTATGCTTATATCTGCATACATGAATGCACATGTACAGTCATTTGTACTCACTTTTAGAAAATAGAGATTATAATGTTCTGCAATTTGCTTTTGTGTTTACTTAAAAATATACAATGGATATTGTTCTACGATTATGTAACAGTATTTCATTCTTTTTAATGGCTGCATAAACAGTATAGTTTATCATTTAGCTCAGTTTTAATTTTTCTATGCTCCATTGATAGACATTTAGTTTTTTCCTGTTTTTCATTATTACCTGGTAATAATAATAATAAGTGTTGGAGTATTTGTGGACTTGCATAAGCATGTCTGCATAACAAAGTGGATATGACACAGAATAACCAGTTCAAAGGTCTGTGCTTATTTTAGTTGGAGACATATTACCAGATTACTTTCTACAAAGTTTTACCAGTTAATGTTTCAGCAGTATATGAGAGATTTAGATGCTTGCATTCTTGCCAATACGGGCTATTTTAGGTCTCTAAAATATTTGGATGATTTAACTTTAATTATTTTCAATACTTACTTTTATGTGACCTTAATCATCCTTTCATTCTGTTATTTGTAGTGATCTAGGCTACTCATCAGAACATGAGTGAATGTATAAATACAAATGGTGAGCTATTGCAGGAAAGCTTGAAAAAATTATTTAGGATTGTAAATTCACATACGTACCTTTCATTCCTAAAATGAATAAGTCAATTCCTTTTTGTTTGTTTTTTTAACTCCTGATTTTTATTAAGTATCTTTTTATTATTTATTATTTATTTTTTTGAGTCGGAGTTTCACTATTGTTGCCCAGGCTGGAGTGCAATGGCATGATCTCAATTCACCACAACCTCTGCCTCTGGGGTTCAAGCGATTCTCCTGCCTCAGCCTCCTTAGTAGCTGGGATTACAGGCATGTGCCACCATGCCAAGCTAATTTTATATATTTAGTAGAGATGGGGTTTCTCCATGTTGGTCAGGCTGGTCTTGAACTCCTGACCTCAGGTGATCTGCCTGCCTCCGCCTCCCAACGTGCTGGGATTACAGGCTTCAGCCATCATGCCCGGTAAATATCTTTTAAAAAATTTTTTTTGTTTTTAGTTTTTTGAGACGGAGTCTCAGTCTGTCGCCCAGGCTGGAGTGCAGTGATGTGACCTTGGTTCACTGAAACCTCAGCCTCCCAGGTTCAAGCAATTCTCCTGCTTCAGCCTCCTGAGTAGCTGTGGCTACAGGCGCGTGCCACCACACCTGGCTTAATTTTTGTATTTTTAGTAGAGACTGTGTTTCACCATATTGGCCAGGCTGGTTTCGAACTTCTGACTTCATGATCTGCCTGCCCCACCCTCCCAAAGTGCTGGGATTACAGGCATGAGCCACCGTGCCCGGCCTATTAAGTCTCTTGAACTTTCCATTATGACAAATGAGGAGGTTCCTAGAGTTAAATTTTCCCAAAAGTTCCTACCAGCTAATTTGTATTTACTGTTGTTTCTCTGTTTTTTGTTTTTTTGTTTTTTGTTTTTTTTGAGACGAGGTCTCGCCGTGTTGTCCAGGCTGGTCTGGAACTCCTGAGCTCAAGTGATCCACCCTCCTCAGCCTCCCAAAGCGCTAGGATTACAAGTGCCACCCACCATGCCTGGCCAGTTTTGTTTGTTTGTTTTAACATTGTCAAGCTTTATAACATTGTTATTTCCCAAGTATCATTCACATGAATGCAGTGCTTGCTTTCAGTCCTTATGTCACAGTTTATTTCTCATTTCTTGTCTTTATTAATGTCTTTGTTGGTGAGTACAGTCACTTAGCAGATCTCCCGCACCCCCTGCCCTTTCCCAAAGTGTGCCTCTTATGTACTGCATTACTTTCTTGGTTGAGAATGTCTGCCTGTTGCCTTTACGTTTATACAACAAATTGGCTGAGTCTGGTTGTTCCAGGCCACCTAGTATTTCCCTTAGCACTTTGTAGACATTGTTTTTATAACCTGTGGTATCAAATGTTACTGTGAAGAAATCTAAGACCCACCAAAAACTTTTCCTCTTTCTAACAGTACCTTGTCTTCTGCTTGGAGATCTGTGGAATTCTTACTTACTGAACTTTAGATATTTGGCCAGTGTAATGCTTGGTTTTGATTATTTCCTCTTAGTTCTTTCTTCTTCATTTTTTTGTTTTGACACGGAGGCTCACTCTGTCGCCCAGGCTGGGGTGCAGTGGCACGATCTTGGCTCACAGCAACCTCTGCCTCCTGGGTTCGAGTGATTCTCCTGCCTCATGCTCCCGAGTAGTTGAGATTACAGGTGCCTGCCACCACACCCAGCTAATTTTTTGTATTTTTAGTAGAGACGGGGTTTCCCCATGTTGGGCAGGCTGGTCTGGAACTCATGACCCTCAGGTGATCCACCCACCTCAGCCTACCAAAGTGCTGGGATTATAGGCATGAGCCACCTCACTGGGCCAACTTTGGCCATTTCTTACTCTTAAACATTTCTTAAACACCTCTGCTTTATTCTTTAGTTTTATTTAGTTTTCCTAAAGATAGTTCAGTTAGGTTTTTCTTTATAGAAGCAAGTGAAAACTAGAGTTGTACATAAAAAAGTAATCATCCATTACATCTCCTGTCCCACCTCCCAGTTTTGTTTCTCTGAGCATCAAATTTGATTTTTTCTGGATTGTCTCTGTGTTTACGTCTGCATACATGAATGCACATGTACCGTCATTTGTACTCATTTTTAGAAAATAGAAAAGATTATAATGTTCTGCAATTTGCTTTTGTGTTCACTTAAAAATATATAACGGATATCATCTCATGATTATATAACACTTTCGTTCTTTTTAATGGCTACATAAACAGTATATGTTATCTTTTAGCTCAATTTTCTATCCTCCTTTAATAGACATTTAGTTTTTTCCTGTTTTTCATAATTACCAGAAGTGTTGGAGTGAATATTTGTGGACTTGCGTAAGCATGTCTGCAGAACAAATATATCATGTTATGAACACAGAATAACCGGATATGACACAGATGTAACACAGATATGACACAGAATAGCCAGTTCAAAAGTCTGTGCTTATTTTAGTTGGAGACATATTACCAGATAACCCTCTACAAAGTTTTACCAGTTTATGTTTCAGCAGTATATGAGAGATTTTGATGCTTTCATTCATGCCAATACTGGCCATTTTAGGTTTCTAAGATATATGGATGATTTAACTTTAAATTATTTTCAATACTTACTTTTTGTGACGTTAATCATCCTTTCACTCTGTTCTTTGTAGTGATCTAGGCTACTCATCAGAGCATGAGTGAATGTATAAAATACAAATGGTGAGCTATTGCAGGGAAGCTTGAAAAAATCATTTAGGATTATAAATTCACATACCTACCTTTCACTCCTAAAAAGTGGCTGAGCGTGGTGGCTCACACCTGTAATCCCAGCACTTTGGGAGGCCAAGGTGGGTGGATCTCCTGAGGTCAGGAGTTCGAAACCAGCCTGAGAAACATGGTGAAACCCTGTCTCTACTAAAAATGCAAAAATTAGCTTGGTGTGGTGGCGCATGCCTATAATCCCAGCTACTTGGGAGGCTGAGGAAGGAGACTCGCTTAAACCCAGGAGGCGGAGGTTGTAGTGAGCCGAGATAGCGCATTGCAGTTGAGCCTTGATGACAAGACTGAAACTACATCTCAAAAAAAAGTCAATTCCTTTTTTTTTTTAACTCCTGATTTTTATTAAGTACATATTTTTAAAATTATTTTTATTTTTTTGAGATGGACTCTCGGTGTGTCGCCCAGGCTGGAGTACAGTGATATGACCTTGGTTCATTGCAACTTCTGCCTCCCAGGTTCAAGCACTTCTCCTGCCTCAGCCTCCCGAGTAGCTGGGACTACAGGCATGTGCTACCACACCCTACTAATTTTTTATTTTTAGTAGACACGGGGTTTCACCATATTAGTGAGGCTGGTCTCAAACTCCTGACATTGTGATCTGCCTGCCTCTACCTCCCAAAGTGCTGGGATTACAGGCATGAGCCACTGTGCCTGGCCCATTAAGTCTCTTTTGACTTTCCGTTTTGAGAAATGAGGAGGTTTCTGGAGTTAAATTTTCCCAAAAATTCCTACCAGCTGGTTTGTATTTACTGTTTTTTGTTTTGTTTTGTTTTGTTTTTGAGATGGAGTCTCTGTGTTGCCCAGGCTGGTCTCGAACTGAGCTCAAGTGTTCCACCCTCCTCGGCCTCCCAAAGTGCTGGAATTACAAGCACAAGCCACCATGCCCAGCCAGTTTTGTTTTTGTTTTAACATTGTCAGGGGTTATAACATTGTTATTTCCCAAGTATCATTCACATGAATGCAGTGCTTGCTTTCAGTCCTTATGGCACAGTTTATTTCTCATTTCTTTATCTTTATTAATGTCTTTGTTGGTGAGTACAGTCACTTAGCAGATCTCACGCACCCCCTGCCCTTTCCGGAAGTGTGCCTCTTATGTACTGTGTTACTTTCTTGCTTGAGAATGTCTGCCTGTTGCCTTTATGTTTATACAAGTTGGCTGAGTCTGGTTGTTCCAGGCCACCTAGTGTTTGTTTCCCTTAGCACTTTGTAGACATTGTTTTTATAACCTGTGGTATCAAATGTTATTGTGAAGAAATCTAAGGCCCACCAAAAACTTTTCCTCCTTGTAAAAGTACCTTGTCTTGTGCCTGGAGATCTGTGGAATTCTTACTTATTGAACTTTAGACATTTGGCCAGTGTAATGCTTGATTTTGATTATTTCCTCTTAGTTCTTCTTCTTCTTTTTTTTTTTTTTTAAACAAAACAAAACAAAACAGGGTCTCACTGTGTCGCTCAGGCTGGAGTGCAGTGGCGTGATCTCGGCTGACTGCAACCTCTGCAACCTGAGTTCAAGTGATTCTCCTGCCTCAGCCTCCTGAGTAGCTGGGATTACAGGTGCCCACAACCATACCCAGCTGATTTTTGTGTTTTTAGTAGAGACGGAGTTTTACCATGCTGGCCAGGCTGGTCTTTGAACTCCTGAACTCAGGTGATCCACCCCCCTGGGCCTCCCAAAGTCCTGGGATTACAGGTGTGAGCCACCACGCTCAGCCTATTTCCTCTCAGCTTTTGATGAGCCACAGTGTAGCTTTTCAGTTATAGGTCTTCCATTATTTCTTTGAATATTTTTCTCTTACATTTTCTGTATTCTTTGTTATGAAGACAGCAGGACTTTGTGTGCTGCGTTTCTAGCACAGATATTCCCTGCCTCAGGGATTCCCAAGACAGCCCTCAGGTTCAGTGATTGGCTAGGACTCACAGGACCTAGCGTACAGACACACTAATGGCTAAGGTTTATTACATGAAAGCATGCAAAAGCAAAACCAGCAAGGGAAAAGAAGCATGGGGCGAAGTTTGGAAGAAACCAGACAGAAGCTCTCTCAGTGAAGTCCCATAGGACGTGCTCCAGCACCTAATTGTGACATGTGAAATAGTCGCCTAACAGAAAAGCTCATCAGAGACTTGGTGCCCAAGGGTTTTATTGGGCTGGTCCCATAGGCACCCTCTGCCTAGCATGTGCCAAATCCCAGACTCCCAAAAGGAAAGCAGGTGCTCCAAATAAACATGCGTTTGTACCTTTCTTGTACAGAGTTTAGGAATTGTGAGCCACTCTCATTGATCATTAGGGAAGGTTTTATGTCACCGCTGGGAACTGTTTCTCATTCCACTTTCTAGCTGCTTAGCTAGCCAAGACCCAACCTGTCAAGCAAGCCTTTCTAAGAACCGCAGTCTCAAGCCTTGTTACTGTAACTTTTTTTTTTCTGTTAACACATTCTTGAACTCCATTCACTGATCTTTTTCTTCTGCATTCGTTCTTTTTGTTTGTTTGTTTTTGTTTTTGAGATGGAGTGTCGCTCTGTCTCCCAGGCTGGAGTGCAGTGGCGCAAGCTCACTGCAAGCTCCGCCTCCCAGGTTCACGCCATTCTCCTGCCTCAGCCTCCCTAGTAGCTGTATGGGTGCCTGCCACCAAGACCGGCTAAATTTTTTTGTATTTTTTTTTTAGTAGAGACGGGGTTTCACCACGTTGGCCAGGCTGGTCTTTGAACTCCTGAACTCAGGTGATCCACCCTCCTCGGCCTCCCAAAGTGCTGGGATTATAGGCGTGAGCCACCGCGCCCAGCCCGTTCCTTCTTAAGCCTGTGTTGTTGGTCAAGGGCTCTGTTTCAAAGTGGCTGTCTTGTCAATAGTATAGGAGATAAATTTTATCTTGTCTATGCTTTGCTTTTCTTATCTCTAAAATGGGGATTCAAAATCCTATCTAGTCATAGGGATGTATTACCTCTCTCTGCTTCTAAATCTTTATTCAGAGGTTTTATTGTCCTTTATTTTCTCAGCTGCTAGTTTACTTTGCCTTTGTTCTTTTATCCCTTTTTTAAGGTTTTTCCTTTCATTGCTCTGAAAATACAGAGGTACTTGAAATATTTTTCCTTTTGTTTGGTTTACATTTTTAAAATCTACCTTCTGCCTACTAAGGCTTTTTGTGTATGTGTGTGCCACCAATGAATGCAGAATGAATTCTTTCTGCTTCTCATGCATTGAATGGAAACAGTTACAACCTCGTTTGCAGTTTGCTCAATGATGATCCAGAATGGGGAAAACAGCATGCCTATGGGACTAATCAGATATGTTTTCTCAGAAGTACTGCAGATCTTCTCTGCTGGCTCATCTCTAGTGCTGGTGAGCAGAGCGGAGGCTGTCTGTGAAGGCTTCAGCTGGTACCTTTTTTTCTGGGGGGCGGGGAAGGCTTTCTTTTTTGTTTAATCTTTGCTTAGTTAACTTAAGTCAGGAGCAACAAAGTTGGTTGCTATTTCTTTTCTCTTTCTTGGGTTGCTTTTAGGCAGTTGATCCGGGTTTGCTAGAGAAAATAACTGATTGTCTGGTTATGCCATTTTTGACAATCCATTTCTTCTTTCAGACTTGTCTCCTCTGAACAGGACACTGACAGGACATTCCTAGATTCTGATTTTTTTCCACCAAGCGTATAGTCCTGCTCCTAAGAAATAAATATTTGATTAGGCCTCCAGGAGCCTCTCCTTTTCAGACTCCACACCCTGCTGAGAAACTTGGTTTGGCTCAAATTTCACTATCAGCCAATTATTTCTCATCATTGGGATTGTAGCTGTTTCTTAGTTTTATTGCAAATGGAATTTTCTCCTCAAGTTTTTATTCTTTTTCCCCTCTTTTCATTTCCATGGGATTTAGAAAAAGGAGTTTTCTTCCTCTGATTTTTTAGTAGAACCTCAGTATCACAGTTGTTTAAAATATAAATGCATCAGTTAAAGTTTATATACAGTAAACAGTTTTAAAAGTAATGCATCACTGAATTACTGGTTTCTTCAGTTTGCTTAAAATGAGATTTAAAATAAAGTTTTGGTTTCTTCAGTTTACTTAAAATGATATTTCATGTGCTGGTGAAATATATTTTAATTTCTGGAGGAAGATTTTTGTCTGGTAAATTAATTACTTTAGGAGATAACTAAATGCCAGACTTCTCTTGATACAGGAGCCTTTAAAACATCTCAACCAGCGTTTTCTAAAGTCTACATTTGGATCAGTAGAAGTTTTTAGGCCAAAAATCAATTTGTAATTTTAAGGAATTTCTGTATTCTCTCAATTAATGCTCCTTCCTTTTTGATAAAAGTCTCAAAATAGAATGCCAGAAAATTAATTTTCCTTTTTTCTGTCACAATTGAATATGTAATTCAGCAGCATAAATCTCTTGAAATCCAAATGAGACTGGATTTGTCTTATCTTTCAACCTTCTTGATTTCCATCTTTTTTCCCCCCACCCAGGAGGGAGTCTTGCTCTTGTTGCCCAGGCTAGAGTGCAATGGCATGATCCCCCCTCACTGCAACCTCCACCTCCGTGTTCAAGCGATTATCCTGCCTTAGCCTCCTGAGTAGCTGGAATTACAGGTGCCTGCCACCACGCTGAGCTAATTTTTGTATTTTTAGTAGAGACAGGGTTTGACCATGTTGGCCAGGCTGGTCTTGAACTCCTGACCTCAGGTAATCTGCCTGCCTCGGCCTCCTAAAGTGCTGGGATTACAGGTGTGATCCACTGTGCCCCGCTGATTTCCATCTTTTGTAGTTGCCATGTCACTCATGTCAGTACTGTCTTAGATTGTTTCTCACGGTTCTGGAGGCTGGAAATCCAAGACAGGTGCCAGTATGCTTGGGTTCTGGTGAGGGCCCTCTTCTGGGATGCAGATAGCTGACTTCTCATTGTATTCTCACATGCCAGAAAGAAAGTGGGTAGCTGTTTGATCTCTTATAAAGGCACTGATCCCATTTATGAGCGTTCTACCCTCATAACTAATTACCCCCCAAACACATCTCCAAATACCATCACATTGAATTCGGGTTTCAGCATGTGAATTTTGGGGACAGAAACATTCCATCTATAACAAGCACTTTAAGATATATATATATATGGTTATTGCAATAGAATATTGAAAAAATACTGTTGCACAGAAACTACTGATTAAGTAAAGGTGGCAGTCCTGCTGCACTGCAAGGAAGTATTTGGCATATGCAGCAATATCATGTGTTGTTTCAGTTTCATCCATCACCTTCCATTTGGTGTAGGGTTGTTAGTATGTGTAGGGTTGTGAATGTGTGCAGTTAAAATACCACATTAATAAAAATATATGCTTTTATATTCTTTAACAGGACATTCCCATAATCTGTTTTTAATTCCTTAGCAACTTCGTTTTTTAGCTATTCTAATACTTTTCTCTTAATCTAGGTGTATTTATAGTTGTTTTCTCCAACCTGTATTACTAAACTATTGGAACATCATCTTTCTTTAATGTTGTTGATGCACTCTATTTGGAAACATTTCAATAAAAATCAAGCTTTTAGCATGTTTTATGGCCCTGCACTAACTTTTGCATTTTCTCTTTTATTTTTCCTCGTGAAAACTCCCTTTCAGCAAAGCTGACTTAAATATTGATACTTGCATGTGACATACTATGTTTTTATATTGTCAGTCCTGGTGTCGGTGGATCCCCAAGACCACTCCTTGGTTCTGTGATTCTCTAAGAGGACTTAGGGAATTCAGCACATAATTGTACTTACAGCTATGATTTGTTGCAGTGAAAGAATATGAAGCACAATCAGCAAAGAGAAAACCAAACACAAGCTTCCAGAGTCCTCTTCCAGTGGAGCCACACAGGACTCCCACAGGAAATCCCCCAGTGATGAGTTGTGACCACATAGACTCACTGCCAAGATTCCTATTCAGGGCTCATCATGTAGATTCCCACTGCCTGGTACATACCCAAATTCCAGATTTTCAGAAGGAAAGCTGGTATTTACCATAAATCATAGTTTGTTCAGTAATTCAGGCACAGTGAGCCACTCTTACCAATTAATAAGGAACCCTCCTGAAATCTCAGTTCCCAGAGGTCAGTCAAGGGCCAGCCTTATAAGCAGGCTTTTCAAAGATAACAGATCAGGCCTACTCTGTTAACTCTTTTTCTCCACAGTTCTCTGTTCCGGAATTCATCTTTTCCCCTCCATGTTATTTTCATAAAATCTAACACCACAGATTTCACTTTCACAAAACATGTTTTTGAATTTGTGCTATATGTGAGATGTGTTGGTGTTACAAAGATGAATAAGACATAGTTCTGTAGTCTTAAGTCGGGAGACTTTGGTACAAGTCAAAGTGTTATGATAGCCACAGTGGAAGTGTAAATTAAATGCCATTGGAGCATAGAATAGGAAGGACTGAGTACAAAGAAATTGTTAAATATTTTCTGCAAGCAGGTATTATTTCATCTGAGCCTTGAAGGTGAGGAGAAATTAGGCTGAAGGTGGGCAAGGTTGTGCTAGGCAGAGAGAAGGCATGAGGAAAGACATGAATGCATGAAAATATGGTGGCTCCTGATAAAAGTGATCAGGTTTGGCTGTTCGTTTTCAGAGTTGGGGGATGGGTGAAAGATGAAACTGAAGAAGTTGAGAGAGGCAGGTATGAAGTATGCATAATTTTTTTTTACTAAGGAATTTTTTTTTTCATAGACTTTAGAAGCTACAGAATTTTTATTTTCAGGTGCAGTGGCTCATGCCTGTAATCCCAGCACTTTGGGAGGCTGAGGTGGGCGGATAACGAGGTCAGGAGGTCGAGACCATCCTGGCTAACATGGTGAAACCCATCTCTACTAAAAACACAAAAAGTTAGCCAGGCGTGGTGGCGGGTGCCTGTAATCCCTGCTACCCAGGAGGCTGAGGCAGGAGAATGGTGTGAACCCGGGAGGCGGAGTTTGCAGTGAGCTGAGATGACGCCACTGCACTCCAGCCTGGGCGACAGTGCAAAACTGTCTCAAAAAAAAAGAATTTTTATTAGTAATGACTAGATGTGTATTTTAGAAATATAATAGTGGTCGTAGTCTTCCAAACTGCTTAGAGATCATGACCCATTAGTAACTTGTGAAATCAATTTAATGTTTTCAATGAATATTTTAAAAAATAAATGGGATGTTTTATAATATATTGCATTTTACATAGTAAAAATATTTAATGAAAAGTGAGTGATACCACACACATACAGACATGTATGTGTAGCTTCTTATATCAAGTTCTCAAATGATGTAAGAACTTGAAATAAGTTCTTTTATCAGGCGTGTTTCTTATATCAACTTACAGTCAAAAGTTTCGAAACTTTTTCGAAAGATGAATTGCAAACCTGGAGAAAAGTTGGGAAGGTATTTCAGAGTCTTTTAGCTTCAGTCATATGTATGGTGAATTAGATAACATGAAAATGTTTTCGCTACATACACCTAGGAGTGCTAAGTGAAAAAGAACATAGTAGGCCACAAAATGATGTAGTTGAGTGATTAAAAATGTAGTTGATATATTAGAGGTTAGAAATGCAGAATAATTGAAAAGAGAACAGCAAGCATGTGAGCTAATATAGGGGGGTTGGAGGTATGGGAAAGGAGGTGGTCTGTCTTCTAAATTTAGGCTCTTTGGTTTTAAACAACAGAGTGTTAATAGTGAGGATGAGAAATACCCAGTAGTCAGTACAAGGCAGTAATGAAAAGTAGGTCTTTCTTGCCTTAGGATATAGGTTGGAGAAAAACGTGTTACTGAGAATACACAGCCGTAAGTTCCCTCCCTCATAAAGGTCTGGAATGCAAATTGCTGCAACCTAAATTGTCTTGGAACTTGCAAACTGGGAAATTAACTATTTGGTCCCAAGCCAATTCCTGGGTGCTTGGCAAAAACGAAGGGACATCACTCTGGAGCAGCACTCATTCAATCGAAGCCAAACACTTCGCATTGTTAAAAGCTACACTAGGAATCAAACCACGGTGAGAATCAGCATATATAATAAGCTGCAGGATTAGATTTCCCTCAGAGCTTTTAACAAATAGACCTCTCTGGCAGGGACTATAAAAATAGTTTTCTTCCAAGATCACATGAGATCGAGCATTTTCAGAGTGGTACGGCTGTAGACAAAATAGTTTTCTTAAAATGATTAAAAATGAAAGAAAAAAAAGGAAAATACCCTAAGGATAAAAAGGTAGAATTGAAAACAAATTTCTGGAGATAAAAATATCATCATTAAAATTAAAAACTCATACAATGAATTAAACAGTAGATTAGACCCAACTGATTAGAGAATTTTTGAATTAGGAGATGACCCTTAGGAAATTATCTAGAATGCAGCAGAGAGAAATTAAAAATATGAAAGTGAAATTGAGTAATGAAAAGAGCACTTTATATTTCCTTTTTTTTTTTTTGAGATGGAGTTTTGTTCCTATTGCCCAGGCTGGAGTGCAGTGGCACCATCTCGGCTCACTGCAACCTGTGCCTCCTGAGTTCAAGAGATTCTCCTGCCTCAGCCTCCCAAGTAGCTGGGATTACAGGCAGGCACCACCATGCCTGGCTAATTTTGTATTTTTAGTAGAGATGGTTTCTCCATGTTGGTCAGGCTGGTCTAGAACTCCCAACCTCAGGTGATCCACCAGCCTCTGCCTCCAAAAGTGCTGGGATTACAGGCATGAGCCACTACACTACACCTGACCAGCACTTTATATTTTTAATGAGTCCCAGGTATAGAGAATAGGAATAATGGGGGAAAGACAATAATCACAAATGTAATGACTTTGAATTTCTGTCGTTGATGATAAATTTAATAAGTATGAGCTTGAAGCCAAAAGTAAAAGTAGGTTCATATCTACATACTTCAGAGTGAAACTGCAGAACACCAAAGACATAGAGAAAATCTGAAACCAATAGTAAAAGGCAGGAAGCTATTTCAGTAATCACAAAGAGATATGTGTCTAACATCAGGAGATAGGCCCACAAGACCTATCAGAACTAGAAGATAGCATGATTCCTAAATCAATCAATGTCAAGGCTTAGGAGGGCTTTAAGATGATGCTGAGTGTCTTAGTTTATTTTGTGCTGCTGTAACAATACCTGAGACTGGATAATTTATAAAGAACAGACATTTATTTTTTATAGTGTTGGAGGATGGGAAGTCCAAGATCGAGGCAGTTGCATCTGGTGAGGGCTTTCTTGCTGCATCCGTACATGGTAGAGGGCACAAGGGCAAGAGAGAGCAAACTCACTGTTGCAAGCCCTTTTTATTATAGCATTAATTCATTCATGAGGGCAGAGTCCTCATGACCTAAACTGTTCCCAGTAGGCCTCACATTCCAACACTGTTGCACTAGGGATTAAGTTTCCAGCACATGAATACTGGGGGACACATCCAGACTGTAACACTGAGGCATCTAGTTTGGTTATCTGGGCAGATAATGATGCTTCATTCAAGATTGGAAACAGGATGAAAAGATTTGGAATCCTGCCAAGGAGTGGAAGAATGGATGAGGGAAAACTAACATTGTTTAGGACTTGCTGAGTTTGAAGTAACTGTGAGACATCTCTATATAGCTGTCCATAGGTAATTAGAAATATCAACTAAGAGTCTAGGCCAGGCATGGTAGCTTATGCTTATAATCCCAGCACTTTGGGAGGCTGAGGCTGGTGGATAACCTGAGGTCAAAAGTTCGAGACCAGCCTGGCCAACATGGTGAAACCCCATCTCTACTAAAAATACAAGTTAGCCAGGTGTGGTGGCGGGCACCTGTAATCCCAGTTACTCAGGAGGTTGAGGCATGAGAATTGCTTGAACCCAGATGGCAGAAGTTACAGCAAGCCAGTATTGTGCCACTGCACTCCAGCCTGGGTGACAGAGCAAGACTTGGCTTCAAAAAAAAAAAAAAAAAAAATCTAGAAAGACTAAACATTAGAATTTGTGGATTGTTTTGTGAGTGATTACTGAAATCATGAGATTGCCAAGGGATAGAATGCAAGGTGAGCAGAGATGGTCGCATGTTTTGGAAGCTGGCGGGGAGGGCCTCTAAGAAGTAGGCAGAGAATGAGCAATGAGAATGTTTGGGAGGGACCAGGAAGGAGTAGGTGTAAAGCTGAAAAATTAGTAAGATTTGATGATTTGGCGATCATGGAATAGAAGATGGGATGCACTTAATTCCCCTAGCAATGAGTTGTGACAGCCATCCGAGGAAGCTTATTAGAGACTCAGTGTTAAGGGTTTTTATTTAGGGCTGATCACATTTGGTCCCTGATCTTTGGAACCCTGAGTGTTAGAAGTAATACAGATTTTAGTGGTCTAAAAAATGAATAGAATGTGAGAAATTGGAAAAGACTCAAAAAGGTGGGGCAGCAAAGGAAGGAACAAATGCTTATCTTCTTTTCCTGTCTTGTTGAAATTATTCATAATTTACCGTGCAACAATTTACCACTTTAGAAATGTTTTTGTAATTCCTTGTATATTTTTCTATTTTAGTCTTTGAAGACAGAGAAAGTCTATTTTTCTTCTAATGCTATGAGAAACAGTAATGCTTGTTAAATGATTAAGCAATTTCTGGTGCCACTGTATTGCCTTCCACCAGATGGACCTCTTGATTTTTCCTTCCTCTCAAGTGCCCATCTCTGTGTTGCTGTTTTTTTCCTGTTTCCTCATTATGTATGCCTCTTTTTTCAGCTTTTTCTTATGTATTCAGGACAATTAAGACTAAAGAGGCTATTCGCGTTCAGACAGAACATGGGAAAAATTGGTAGGCATTGGAGGTATGTTTACTATTAAACTTCTTGTGTCTTACGTTTCTAGGAAGAATATTAAAAAACAGCAGTGCGAAGCCATTGTTGGAGCCCAGTGTGGCAATGCAGTTTTAAGAGGAGCCCATGTCTATGCCCCAGGAATTGTGTCAGCATCAAAGTGTAAGTATCATGTTTAGATTTGTCTTTAAGGTTCTCTAAAATTTATGTGCATTTTCAAATGGAAAATTTATTGATTTGTCACTAAGATGTATTCCAAATTTACCTTGGTCGGATATTTTTCCAGCTTTGCATTTAGGGTTTTATCCGATGAGGACTAACTAGTCATCATATAAGGTTTTCTGACAGTTTTTTTTTTCCTTCCAAATAAGGATATATTTGATGACGGTTGTTTTAGTGGATCATTACTGATGAATAGAGAGTACGTCAGTGAACTTCTGTTTTGTTTTCTTGACTGCATTGCCTTGAAACTTCAGAAAGCTGTCGTATCATTAGTGAGAGAACATCCAGAACCTGGAATCTGAACATTGGGATGAAACTTAGTATTCTTAATGTATTCACACAGTTGGCGACATACCTGTATTGCATATGCTTAGTAAGTTAGTCACTGTGGTTCAGTGGTACCTTATTGGACTTGAAATCAAGAAACATTTGCTTTGATCTGTAGAAAAGTTATTCAGTATCTGGGCCTCAGTTATGGTGTCCTTGAAATGAATGATTTGATCTGTATCAGAATTGGGCCAACTACTGCCTGCTGGCCAAATCTGGCCTATGTCTGTTTGTGTGTGGCCCACAAGCTAAGAATGGTTTTTACATTTTTAAAATGCTGTGAAAAGATACATATATAAAGAAGAATATGCCGCAGAGACCTTATGTGGCTACAAAGCCTAAAATACTTATTTGCCCTTTATAGGAAAAGTGTATTGACATCTGATCTACATTATTTTAACAGTTTTCTTAGCTCTAGCTAATAGGCTGTTCACTACTGTTGTCAGGTAATAGGCCAAATAAATTTATGATAGATTAGCTTTAAAAATGTTTTTTGGAAGTGGAATATAATTTCCCATCATAAATACCACTGGGAGTTGTTATAGAAAATATTGAAATGCCTACAAAAACTGGATTTAATCAGCCATGTAAAGCAACTCTGTACACTGTATACTGTAAAAGGTATACTAAGTGTATACACACACATATATGTGTGCATGCGTATGTGTATATATATATGAATGGCTTTATATATTTATCATTAAAGTCTCTGCCTTAATTGTGCTGTCACAGCAAAATAGCAAAGGAATACAAACAGGGTTATGAGAATATTTCTTTGAAGGATTTTAGGGTACATATTTGACGAATCCTTTGGAAGGAAACTTAGAACTTCGAGGTTTGAGCTGAGATGTCAAGATTTATAAGAACTCTTTTAAGACTTGGGGGAAATAATTTGGATCAGCTACAGATTTCCAGTTGAGGGCAGGATGTTTTGAAGCTGTTCTATTTCTTTGTTTTCACTGAAAAAGATTCTTCAGTGAGTTTTATTGTTAGGGAATATTTTAAAGTAAACGTCAGATTTTCTATTAAAGATTATATTGAGATAATGAGCCAGTTTGAACTGCTTCATGCCCACTATTGATGCCTCTAGAGATCGCCAGTGTAGCTCAAAGAATGTTCACGATTCTTCTGCCAAAGTATAATTCAATGTAATCTGATTTTCTTCCTTCTCTAGTTATGAAAGCTGGAGATGTTATTTCTGTATACTCTGATATTAAAGGAAAATGTAAGAAAGGAGCCAGAGAATTTGATGGAACAAAAGTATTTCTTGGAAATGGGATTTCTGAACTAAGCCGCAAGGAAATCTTCAATGGATTACCTGAACTGAAGTATGTCATCAGGTGTTTTGGGGAAATCAGCATCCTTTTTGTGGGTCAATGAAAATTACAAATAATGTAAAATGTATCTAGTTGCGTTATATGAAGTTTTTTTTTGCTATAAATCCAACTGGAAAAAAATTGTTTTACCCATATATCCATGATTTTTGTTCAAAAAGGGTAACTGATCAAATTAAAGAGCCTCATTAGGCAACCAGTTACATTTTAATTGTCAAATGATTTTACTTGTCCTTCTGAATTTTATTTTTTTTTAAATATTTTCATCTTTAAAAAACAATGCTCATTTTGATGGAGAATGAATTCGATGATCGATCTAGATCATTTTTTTTTTTTTTTTTTGAGACGGAGTCTTGCTCTGTCATCTAGGCTGGAGTGCAATGGCATGATCTCAGCACACTGCAAGCTCTGCCTCCCAGGTTCACACCATTCTTCTGCCTCAGCCTCCCGAGTAGCTGGGACTACAGGTGCCTGCCACCACGCCCAGCTAATTTTTTGTATTTGTACTAGAGACGGGGTTTCACCGTGTTAGCCAGGATGGTCTCGATCTCCTGACCTCGTGATCTGCTCACCTCGACCTCCCAAAGTGCTGAGATTACAGGCGTGAGGCACTGCGTTCATCCTATCCAGATCATTTTTAACACTCTTATTTGTCAAGAAAAAGCTTGATTTTAATATAAATTAAACATATTTTTAATTAAAAATAAATTTTACCAGAAACCTAGCACTCACATGAATATTTGTGGTGAAATATTAGGCTTGTTCAAACTAAATTAAAATACAGTCTGTTGTAAATCATTTCTGATTGCTAGTGGCCCTAAATAATTGGTGGAAAGTCCAGGCTCTTATTTTACTTAGTTTTTTCAGGCTGTTTTGAGTTCAGTGGACAGCTCCATTACTCCAAAGTTCATGGCTGACATAGACATGCTAAAAGCTGTGAATTTGTCTATTTACAATTGGACAGTATCCCTGATTGGTAGAACAGTTGTTCATGTTGTAACAGTTTGGGTTTGTAGTTGAAATTCATTCATTCTTCTGAAGAAGTTGACTGTTGGATTCCCTAGATCTAGGTAGCAGCACTTTCCAAATGACCAAGAACAAAGATTTTATTCTCCTTAGAAGGCTTCATGAATATAAAGATTATGCATATATCTGCTATGTTTATCTTTGGACCTGTAATAGGTAACTGATATTTTGACTGCCTCCATTAGTTCATTGTTAATGGTATACTCTTCATTCTCTTAGGTTATTTGATGTGGTTCCAGTTATTGTGTTGAATAATGTTTTCTGAACAATGTTGTGAATAATTTTTTGTTATTGGAAGTTAGGAGGCAAACAACTTTCAGCCAACTTTTGGCCGAGCGCGGTGGCTCACTTCTGTAATTCCTGCACTTTGAGAGGCCAAGGTAGGCGGATCACTTGAGGTCAGGAGTTCAAGACCAGCCTGGCCAACACAGTGAAACCCCCATCTCTACTAAAAATACAAAAATAAGCTAGGTGTGGTGGTAGGTGCCTGTAATCTCAGCTACTCAGGAGGCTGAGGCAGGAGAATTGCTTGAACCCAGGAGGTTGCAGTGAGCCCGAGACTGTACCACTGCACTCTAGTCTGGGTGACACAGCGAGACTTCAGAATGTCAAAAAAGGAAAAAAAAAATCGACGTTTAAACTCAATGTATTCAGTTACACTTTTGCAAGTTTTGTCTCTTCCTGTGTGAGAAGCAGGCTGCTATGACAGAAATGCTACATGTACACCCTGTTTCTTATTTATGTTCCTTAAAAAATTTTAAACCAACACAACTGATGGTACAATTGTTTTTCAGTTAGTGAATTTGAGCCTTTTGCTTTCTTGAATTCCAGGTGGGTTGAATCATTCATAGATTCATGAAGGCAGGTTAATTTACTAACAGATTGCATTAATATATGCAATCTTATACTTTGCATTATAATATGGAGATATGTGGCTACAGAAATATTTTTTAAAGAAACATGCAATCTCATACCTGAATAATAATTGGCTTAAATTATTCTTTATTATGTTATTTTGAGTTCAGTAATTTATAGCACTCACTTGTTCTGGTAGGCATGTTCAGAAGGAGATAGTCGAAGAGCACCAGAACCTAAAGTGGCAGTTAGGAACTGAGTAGGATGACAGGTGTGAACATTTTCAAGTTTCAGTATTTTTTTAGAGGACTGGAGTCCTGCAAGTCAGAGAGTCATTTAAATTATGGAGTGATCAGACTCTGGAATTCAAGATATTCAATAATAGCTGTAGATTCTGGGTGTTGATCAAGGTAAGAGTACCAGGTGTCACAACAAAGGACTGACTTGCTTTGGTTTTTCTTTTAGAGACAGAGTCTTCCTCTGTCACTAAGGCTGGAGTGGTGCGATCAAAGCTCACTGTGACGTTGAATTCCTGAGCTCAAGTGATCCTCCTACTTCAGCCTCTGAGTAGCTAGTTCTATAGGCACATGACACCATGATCAGCTGATATTTTATTTTTATTTTTTCATAGATATGGGGGTCTTGCTATGTTACCCAGTCTAGTCTTGAACTTCTGGTCTCAAGCAGTCCTCCCACCTTGGCCTCCCAAAGTGCTAGGATTATAGGGAGGAGATGCCACACCCAGCCAGGACTGGCTTTCAAATGTGAGTCAGTGACATTTCAGAAGCTTCGTTTGTATATTTTCTGCTCAGGGGCAGGGACTATTTGCCTTGGAAGTGAATACAGTGGTTTAATTTGTTCCTGACTGGAGCAGTGACTGAGTTTTAACCTCTGATTAAAAGTGCACATTCATGGATTTCAAGTGGTAAACAAATGAGTAAGGTGGTAAAGGGGTGAGAAGAGGAGGAAAAGGAGTCAGCATTTATTATATGCTAAAGGCCGTTAGAGCTGAGGGAGCCAGGCATAGTGTCTCATACCCATTATCCCAGGAGCTCCGGAAGCTGTGGCAGGAGGATTGCTTGAGGCTAGGAGTTTGATGCCAGTCTGGGCAACATAGTAAGACTCTGTACACACAGACACACACACACACACACACAACATAGTGAGACTTTGTCCACATGCACACAAACACACACACTTACCTGGCATGGTGGTGTGTGCCTGTAGTCCCAGCTACTGGGGAGGCTAAGGTAGGAGGATCACTTGAACCCAGTAGTTAGAGGCTGCAGTGAGTTATGATTGTGCCACTGCGCTCCAGCTTGGGTGAGAGAGTGAGACCCTGTGTCTAAAAATAAATAAATAAACAAACAAACAAAACCAAGGGGAGTTTATAATCATACACTGCAGTAATAGTCCACAGATATCTACTGACGTTATTTTACTGTAAAGACCAACATAAACTTATCCTGCCAACATTAGATAGAGTACACACCATCAGTGTAGATGCATCTCTGCCAAGATCAACTCATAAGCTGTTCCATAAGCTAGCTATGAACTTGTCTACTATACTGCTTCTAAGACTTTATCTTTGCTCATCCTAATGGGTCTCTCCTTTGATTGTACCCTTAAACCAGGTTTAAGTCATGATTTTTAAAAACCATTGTATAAAAATTGTGTTTATTTGGGGGCTCTGTCGCCCAGGCTGCAGTGCAGTGGCAGAATCATAACAAACTGCAGCCTCCAACTCCTGGGCTCAAGAGATCCCTCCGCTTCAGTCTCCCAAGTGCCGGGACTACAGGTACCTTGGTCGTTTTTTAAATTTTGTGTAGAGATGTTGCCTAGGCTGGTGTCAAACTTCTGACCTCAAGTGATCCTCCTGTGCCAGTCTCTCAAAGTGCTGGGATTACAGGCATGAGCCACTGTGTCGGCCTAAATCCTGATTTTTATACTTAGACTGTACTTTTTTCTGTGCCGTCCTAATCCCCGGAACACTCTTTGAATTTCTCCTTTTGCTTGCTCTCTCTGGTTTGGCCTGACACACAAGGCCAGGCTTGGCTTTGTCTGACAGGATTTGGGTGTTCTTCCTCTGCTTCAATAGCCTCTGACAACATCTCTGAGATTGTGATGTATGTCTTGATGAGTCACTCTCCACCAGGCCATCCTGAGTCCTGGCCCTTCCTGTTCTAATCAGTTCCACTGCCACTCCTAAAATGGGACAAAGGTGGAAAAGGTTATCCTTAGGATTGTGTCAGTACTGGGCAATTATTCTATAAAAAGCTGACAGGAAGTAGTAAAGAATGAGGTAGTGTTTGCTTTTTAGTCTGTTCAAGTCTCTGTAGACATTTGTGCTTAAATGAAAAATTTATGTAACTTTTTCCTTTTTAGTTCTGATGGCTTCCTATTCTGCGGGTAAAAATTCAAAAACAATTAACAGGACTACTTTATGTATTTTGTTGTTGAATAAAAGAGTTCTTTTTTTTATTTTTTTATTTTTTGAGACAGAGTTTCACTCTTGTCGCCCAGGCTGGAGTGCAATGGTGCGATCTTGGCTTCCTGCAACCTTTGCCTCCCAGGTTCAAGTGATTCTCCTGTCTCAGCCTCCCAAGTAGCTGGGACTACAGGCACCCACCACCACGCTCGGCTAATTTTTTGTAGTTTTAGTAGAAACAGGGTTTGTCCATGTTGGTCCGGCTGGTCTTGAACTCCTGACCTCAAGTGATCCTCCCGCCTGTGCCTTCCAAAGTACTGGGATTACAGGCTTGAGCCACCGCACTCGGCCAAAAGAGTTCTTTAAAAGAGCATCTTATGTTTGACAGGCTATTTGAGAATGTTTCTGGAAACATAGTTTGTATAGACCATGGAATTTATACGACTAATGTTAGATTTCCTATTTTTCAGAGGCATGGCTATAAGAATGACAGAACCAGTATATCTCAGCCCTTCATTTGACAATGTACTGCCCCGTTACTTATTTTTACAAGTAAGTATGTATAAAAGTAAAATATTTAGTGACATTGAAACATACATCAGTGAATTATTTGAAATCTGGGATTTTTTAAAATTTAAGATTTTTTTTGGAATCTGCTTATATACACTGATCTACCTTTGGTTAAGCAGTAAGAAAAAACTTTACAAGCATTCTTCTTTCTTTGGTTTTTCTCTGTTGATTTTTAAACTATTTTTTCTATCTTTCTTTGCCCAAAGGTGATTTAATAACTGATTAAATATACTGCTTTCCATCTCAAAATATTAATCCCTGAATATTGCATGCATTTTATATACACGTGTAGTGTTCCATTAGTAAATCATCTGATTTGTTATAGTCTGTTGGTTGGGTAGTGTTATAAGTCACAATATAAGAGGAAGATAACTGAAGACCAGATCTGTTAGGGCTCTTGTCCTATGTCACACTACTGGTAACTGGTGGTATCTGAATTCAAACCTTAAGTCCAAATGTTGTGTGCTGCCCCACCTTCTCTGTCCAGTAATTATTATTATTATTTTGAGACAGGCTCTCTGTTGTCTAGGCTGGAGTACAGTGGTACAGTCATAGCTCACTGTAAGCTCGAACTCCTGGGCTCAAGCAATCTTCCTGCCTTAGCCTCGCAAATAGTTGGGACCACAGGTGTGCACTACTATGCCCCACTGATTTGTTTGATGTTTTTGTAGAGATGGGGTCTCACTTTGTGGCCCAGGCTGGTTTCAAACTCCTGGCCTCAAGTGATCCTCCTGCCTTGGCCTCCCAAAGTGTTGGAATTGTAGGCGTGAGCCACCATACCTGGCCTTTGCCCAGTATTTAGCCAACAGACATTTTATGAATTCAGAGATTATTTCTGGTGTGAACAAATGAAAAAACAGATGTTTATTATCTAATTGCACATTGGTAATGTTCTAACACATTAGAATATGTAATCTAACATATAATTGTTTATGAATCATTTTGGGGATTTTTGTTTGCTAATTTTAGTTTCAGTGTTTTTTTCGTGGTTGTTTATTATATAATTTATTTGAAACACTTGTTTTCATTTGGCAATGTAGCCCTGAGTCATTGCTAGTGGTACCTGCACTCCTTCAAGTTAGTAATGTTTAATGCAATGTTAGTTTTCTGTGTGGTTTGACAGTACCTGCTCATCTCATAGTTTAAAGTGTGTGTGGGTTTTGTTTTTTTGTTTTTGTTTTGTTTTGTTTTTTTGTTTTGAGACAGAATCTTAATCTGTCACCCAGGTTGGAGTGCAGTGGCATGATCTTGGCTCACTGCAGCCTCAACCTCCCAGGCTCAGGTGATCCTCCCACCTCAGCCTCCTGGGTAGCTGGAACTACAGCATGCACCACCACAGCCAGCTAATTTTTTGCATTTTTAGTAGAAATGGGGTTTTGCCATATTGTCCAGGCTGGTCTTGAATTCCTGGGCTCAAGTAGTCATCTCGATTTGGCCTTCCAAAGTTCTGGGATTACAGGCATTAGCCACCATGCCTGGTCATTATTTAGTTTTGAGTTTATAAAAAGAAATCTAGTATAGTGCAAATTTTCTTTTTACATTTTTTGCTATCTGTAGCAGCGTTCTTTCGTCTTAAAATCAGTTTAATGATGACTTTATGAAATATTGTGAGTCATTTTGTGATTCATACTGTCCAGACTACCATAGAGCCATATTCTTTGTCACCTAATAGCAAGGGACATAAGGATTTCCTGCCAGAATAAAACTTTTGTGTCTGAGGGCAGAGTTTAACTTTTTGTCATTTCTCTAGTGAAAGCTGTTTTATTTTATGTAGTCTATTTTGATGGCCAGTTTCTGATGGCCAGTGAAACTTATAAGGGATACTAATGGTAATCGCAGCTAACACTGACTGAGTGCTTATTATTGTGGTCCATGTACTGAGCTGAGTGTTTTACATATATTTTTTCATTTACTTCTTACAAACCATCAGTTTCATAGAGAAGGAAATAGAGGCTTAGAAAATTAAAGTGCGTGGTAGGCATTAGTAGTTTTTGGGCGATTAAAGGAGTGGTTTGCTGTATGCTGCATAGGTAAAAATTTGCAGAGTCAAAATTTGAATCCAGGTCTTTCTGATTTCAAGCCTGTATTCTTGGCCCCATGCCAGTGCTCCAGAAGTAACCCATGGAAGATCTGCATCTGAATCACCTGCAGGGCCTTTTGAAAATGCAGTTCTTGGGTCCTAAGTTAGATTTACTGAGATCCAAGTTCAGGGGGTGAGGACTTTAAACAGTTCACATATTACATTAAATTTCTCAAGTGCTTCTTTGACAATTTCCCAAAAACTCTGTGGTCAGTGTTGAGTTAGTATTAGTTGATCTTTTTGTGTTATATCTTCCTTTTCAAACTGGTTCAGGACTACCAGATTCTTAACTGGGTCTTATCCATAAAATCTAAATAGCTTAATTCAGTGCAGACCAGAACCAGGTGATACTCGTTTCTCTAAGGAAAATTCTGAAAGAACGTGCAGAACAGTACGTTTAAGAAGAATATGGAATTTTAAAAATTTATTATTATCCTTAAATTTTTACATACGTAAAGATTCTCACAGATGGAACAAGTTTCACATTTACATATAATGGTAATATAAAACGCATTTGGAATGTTTCAACAAGTTGCCTTTCTTTTCAGACAAACCTACTTGAATATTCAAGTGACTATAAAGTGGATTAAATGATAGTGTCTAAAAGTACATCATGTGAGAGGCATCATTTAAATGGAAGTACTTTTCAATAGTGTTAAATCATTGCAATAGTTGCTGATACTTTAATAACAAATTGAAAATTATTTTTGCTTTTGTCAGTATCCATGCTTTACTTCTCCAATAGCTAAGAAGCTCCTGGTAGCCATAATTAGCAGTTTTCATTTTGGTTTTAGAAATTGATTAACTTAGATCTAACATGGAAGATGCCCAAGCCTTTCACAGGTCTCAGCCAACAAAGGGAGCCTCGTTATCTCATAAATTTTATAATGTAATCACGCCATTCACCAAGACTGCAGTACATTTGTACGTATCAAATCACTTGGAAAACTTGTGCTGTAGGTACCTAGAGTCTATTCCTGGATTTTTTTTTTTTTAATAAAGATTTTTTTCCTACTTTCTCTCATAAGGTTGAAAAGTTTTTATTTTAGAGTAATTTCAGAATTACAGAATAGAATTTTAGAATTATAGATTTGCAAAGATAGTCATTTCTATATACCCTTCACCCAGTTTCTCTTAAGGGTAATATACTACCATGGTACATTTGATAAAACTTAGAAACCAACACTGGTGTGTTACTATGTTACGAATGTTGTGGGCGATAACTCCAAATGCTGTGAATACCACATTACCATAAACTCCAAGTGAATTCAGATTTCACCAGTTTTTCTCATAATGTCCTATTTATGTTTAGGATCCAATCCAGGATCCCACACTGCATTTAATCATGATGTCTCTTCTGGCCTGTGATAGTTGCCCAGTCTTGCCTTGTTTTTAAGACCTTGACAGTTTTGAGACTGAGGTATTTCGTTGAATGTCCCTCATTTTGGATTCATCTAGGCTGGGGTTGTTGGATTTTTGAGAAGAATACCACAGAGATGAAGTGTCCTTATCATATTAGGGGGTACATGTCATTTGTATTTATTTATATATTTTTAGACGGAGTTTTGCTCCTGTTGCCCAGGCTGGAGTGCAATGGCACGATCTCCACTCACTGCAACCTCCACCTCTTGGGTTCAAGTGATTCTCTTGCCTCAGCTTCCTGAATAGCTGGGATTACAGGCATGTGCCACCACATCCAGCTAATTTTGTATTTTTAGTAGAGATGGGGTTTCTCCATGTTGGTCAGGCTGGTCTCGAACTCCCGACCTCAGGCGATCTGCCTGCTTTGGCCTCCCAAAGTGCTGGGATTACAGGCATGAGCCACCACGCCTGGCCATCTCACAGTTCTTGAGGATGTACTCATGGATGTATTGTTCAGTCTTTTGTTAAGAATGAATTGAAACCTTTAAGCTTTAAGAGGCACAATTGGGAGGATCCCAGATTTGAGCCCAGCCTAAGTAAAATAATGAGACTCTGTCTCCAAAATAACCAAATAAATAACTCCATGCTTATTAGACTCTGTTTTTCTTACCAAGTAATTTTAGAAATGAGTTATTTTATGATACTATTCCATCTGTTTTATTCAAGGCTGTCATTCTATAGTAAGTAGTCCTTATATAATTAATACTAATAACAAATTAATGATTTAATATGACTTACGGCTATAGATGAGGTATGTTTTGGTCATATAATCTCATAATATATTTTTAGGTGCCAGTCAGAAACAGCCAGGTTTGGGGGTTTTTTGTTGTTGTTGTTTGTTTGTTTGTTGCATTTTAATTCGTTTCCTATTGAAATGTGGTAGAGGCAGGGACCCAAACATGCCTTTTGGATGATTTAGCAGCATAAAACAAGGCGTCTTAAATGAGAGTTAGATGACAAGGTGGCCAAAATGGCAAAGTTATATTCTTGGTTAACTGGAAGAAACCAGTTATTTAATATTTATGTGTTCCCAAGTGGAGTTTAAATTATTAAAGTGAACAGTGCTGAGACTGAAGTACTCTCAGATGGTATGCCTATATGAAAATGGCATGCTTTTGCACTAAAATGTTGAGTAGTGACCACTGAGACCAAAATTTTGTATGTTTTTTGGGAAAAAGATCCAGAGTGGTCATGTAATTTTAGAGGTCTCTGGCTTCCAGAATATTGAGAACCGTTGGGATTCAGAAAAGGAAATAATGTGGGTTATTTATTTATTTATTTTTGCTGGTACCCAGAAAATACTGATAAGGCAGAAACCCTGAGTTGAGTGAAAAGTGTGTCATGTATGTTTTTGTGCAGGTGGTGTGTATGTAAGTCCTGGGAGATCATAGGATATTCTAGGAAATTGTGAATTTCCTAACCTGAGTGTATTTATAAAAACCGTCCTCTTGGCAGACGTGAGGATGCTATAGTGGATTACCCCCAAAAGATTCTTTATATTCTCTGGTTCTCAGAAATGCTTTAGGATTATTGATAATCAATTACATTTTTTTCCTTACAGAATTTGCCATCTGCCTTAGTAACTCATGTACTAAATCCTCAACCTGGAGAGAAGATTCTAGACTTGTGTGCAGCACCCGGAGGGAAAACAACACACATTGCAGCACTAATACATGACCAGGTGAGACCGTCTTCACAGCAAAACCACTCTCAAAGTAGTGTATATTTCACAGTGTGTAATTTCTGAAATATAGAGCCATTCACAGTCTCATTTAGTTCAGATTCAGCCAAAATGAAAACTATTCAGTTATGTCAGTCATTACATATTAAGCTCAGTAGACAATGATCATTTATGAAGACTGTCTCAAGACCTTCTTGAATTTTACAATTTCCTAATACGATTATAGACTTCTGTTATAAAATTAAATTTAATACATTTAGAGATTATTTCATATTCTTATAAGATTTAGTACTTGTTTAAACTATTAATATATATTCTGCCATTAAAAACTAATTTCACAGTACATTATCAAAGTGTGAAATATGTGTATGTTAAGATATATAAACATAGTTCTATAATACATAAACATACACATACATATAGAATATTTTCTATTTAAAGTTATCATTTTGGTCTAAGAAATATCTCTAATAGAAAAGGATATTTTTTAAATACTGAGAATGAGAATCAAAAAAAAGAAAAGGATATTTGTTTAAATTTTGAGGAATGTAATACTCATTAGAGAGGATATGCCTGTCTGCTTATTTATACTCTTTTTTGCCTGAAAAGAATTTAAGGTGGTAACAACAACTCTTGAAGGAAAAATGCATTAAATACCACTAGGGCCTAAAATAAAGCACCTGAAATAAGAAGAGTTGATTTTGTGGAGTTGCGATGTTTAATGCAAATTGTTTTTCAGTTTATATGGAAGATTAAAGATTGATCATGATAGGAATTGAGAAAGTGTTAATTCTCCATTAAATTATGGCATATTTATTGTATTTGCTTGAAGGTAATTATTCACAGAGATTTGATTCCCTCTTAGTAAAAAAGTCTTTCCAAAGGGAGTCTGGATATTATGGGTGTATCAGTTTTCTGTTGGTTTTATGATGTGTGAAGACACAAAATTGTAGCGGCATAAAACTAAACATTTTGGGCGCTCAGGAGTCTGTGGGTTTCAGCTGATCGCTGCTGGGCTCACTTGTGGACTGGTCAGCTGCAGGTGAATTGGGTGTTTTTGATTATCTTGGCTGGGCCTATTCACCTGGGCATGGATGGTTGTTGGCTCATCTAAAGTGGCCTCAGCTGAGATGACAAGGATGCCCTGCCTCTGGCCGATGTGTAGGTTCTCCTCTGGCTAGGACCAGCAGACTAGCCAAGCAGAGGGCAATAGTTGGGGTCTGGTGATGGCAGAGAGCAAAACAGAGCAAGTCCAGCTGTTCAAGTGCTTTTTATGGTATTAAAAAATATCTCTGTTTACATCACATTTACTGTCATCCTGTTTATTGGCCAAAACAAATCACATGGCTGAATCCGATCAGAGTGGCAGCATATTGGGTATTGCAGGATTATCTAATGAAGGAGGAATGTACATTCAAAGTTGAAGAATTGAGGCTATGTAGGCAGTCAGCCACAGTGGGGCAGCAATGCAGCCACAAACAACCGGAATAGAAATATTTGAGCCAGAATTGGATTATGAGGTTAAGAGATCGAGACCATCCTGGTCAACAACGTGTGAAACCCTGTCTCTATTAAAAATACAAAAAAAAAAGTAGCTGGGCGTGGTGGCATGTGCCTGTGGTCCCAGCTACTTGGGAGGCTGAGGCAGCAGAATCGCTTGAACCTGGGAGGCAGAGGTTGCAGTGAGCCAAGATCGTGCCACTGCACTCCAGCCTTGCGACAGAGTGAGACTCCATCTCAAAAGAAAAAAAAAAATTTTGAGCCAGAAATGAATCGTAAATTTTGTTGCTGCTTTTGTTATTTGTTTTAGTAGGTAAGGAAGTCTTTTATGACTGCAGCCTCCAGGCTTGTAGTTTTATAGAAGTAGCCTTCAGCTAGTTTCTCCTTTACTGTGTAATATGTTTGAACCTTATTCTAGTTGTTGACCACTTTTCGAGCTCAAATCACTTTAAATGGTTTTCCTGCTCATCAAGGTATTAATTGAAAGTGTCTATCACTAAACCTGGTAGTATTTGAGGAATATTTACAAATTTTCTGCACTGTAGGCTATGCCATTGCTGCATATGGCATACAAGGGCAGTATAAAAGAAAGGGAAAAAAAAGCAAGAAAATACATAGAAGAGTCATTCTCACTGTATTTGCAATTTCATTTCATAGAATGTTTTAAAATACATGAATGTCACAAGGCTGGCTGGCTGGCTTTCTTTCTTTCTTTCTTTCTTTCTTTCTTTCTTTCTTTCTTTCTCTCTTTCTCTCTTTCTCTCTTTCTTTCTTTCTCTCTTTCTTTGTTGCTCTGTTGCTCTGGCTGGAGTGCACTGTGGCCCAATCTTGGCCTTACTGCAACCTCCGCCTCCCAAGTTCCAGTGATTCTCATGCCTCAGCCTCCCAAGTAGTGGGAATTACAGGTGCATACCACCACGCCCAAATAATTTTTGTATTTTTAGTAGAGACAGGGTTTCACCATGTTGGTCAGGCTGGTTTCAAACTCCTGGCCTCAAGTGATCTGCCTGCATCAGCCTCCCAAAGTGCTGGCATTACAGGCATGAGCCACTGCACCCGGCCCACAATGCATTCTTAAAATTTTGGCCTCTTTTTTTTTTTTTTGAGACGGAGTCTCACTGTGTCGCCCAGGCTGGAGTGTAGTGGCCGGATCTCAGCTCACTGCAAGCTCCGCCTCCCGGGTTTACACCATTCTCCTGCCTCAGCCTCCCGAGTATCTGGGACTACAGACGCCCGCCACCTCGCCTGGCTAGTTTTTTGTATTTTTTAGTAGAGACAGGGTTTCGCCGGGTTAGCCAGGATGGTCTCGATCTCCTGACCTCGTGATCCGCCCATCTCGGCCTCCCAAAGTGCTGGGATTACAGGCTTGAGCCACTGCGCCCGGCCTGTTTTTTGTTTTTTTGTTTTTGTTTTTTTAAATTGTGCTTTAAGTTCTGCAATACACCTGCAGAATGTGCAGGTTTCTTACATAGGTATACATGCGCCATGGTGGTTGGCTGTACCTATTAACCCGTTATCTAGGTTTTATGCCCCACATGCTTTAGGTATTTGTCCTAATGCTATCCCTCCCCTTGCCTCCAACCCTCCGACAGGTCCCCGTGTGTGATAGTCCCCTCCCTGTGTCCATGTGTTCTCATTGTTCAACTCCCACTTATGAGTGAGAACATGCAGTGTTTGGTTTTCTGTTCCTGTGTTAGTCTGCTGAGAATGATAGCTTCCAGCTTAATCCATGTCCCTGCAAAGGACAGGAACTCATTGTTTTTTATGGCTGCTTAGTATTCATGGTGTATATGTGCCACATTTTCTTTATCCAGTCTGTCATTGATGGGCATTTGGGTTAGTTCCATGTCTTTGCTATTGTGAATAGTGCTGCAGTAAACATATGTGTGCATGTGTCTTTATAGTAGAATGATTTATAATCCTTTGGGTATATGTCCAGTAATGGGATTGCTGGGTCAAATGGTATTTCTGGTTCTAGATCCTTGAGGAATCGCCACACTGTCTTCCACAGTGGTTGAACTAATTTACAATCCCACCAACAGTGTAAAAGCATTCCTATTTCTCCACATCCTTGCCAGCAACTGTTGTTTCCTGACTTTTCAACTGACATTCTAACTGGTGTGAGATGGTATCTCATTGTGGTTTTAATTTGCATTTCTCTAATGACCAGTGATGATGGGCATTTTTTCATGTGTTTGTTGGCTGCATAAATGTTGTCTTTTGAGAAGTGTCTGTTCATATCCTTCGTCTACTTTTTGATGGGGTTGTTTTTTTCTTGTAAATTTGTTTAAGTTCCTTGTAGATTCTGGATATTAGACCTTTGTCAGATGGGTAGATTGCAAAAATTTTCTCCCATTCTATAGGTTGCCTGTTCACTGTGACGATAGTTTCTTTTGCTGTGCAGAAGCTCTGTAGTTTAATTAGATCCCATTTGTGAATTTTGGCTTTTGTTGCCATTGCTTTTGGTGATTTAGTCATGAAGTTTTTTCCTATGCCTGTGTCTTGAATGGTATTGCCTAGGTTTTTTTTCTAGGGTTTTTATGGTTTTGGGTATTATATTTAAGTCTTTAATCCATCTTGAGTTAATACTTGTGTAAGGAAAGGGTCCAGTTTCTGTTTTCTGCATATGGACAGCCAGTTTTCCCAGCACCATTTATTAAATAGGGAATACTTTCACCATTGCTTGTTTTTGTCAGGTTTGTCAAAGATCTGATGGTTGTAAATGTGTGTTGTTATTTCTGAGGTCTCTGTTCTATTCCATTGGTCTATATATCTATTTTGGTACTGGTACCATGCTGTTTTGGTTACTGTAGCCTTGTAGTATAGTTTGAAGTCAGGTAGTGTGATGCCTCCATTGTTCTTTTTGCTTAGGATTGTCTTGGCTATATGGGCCCTTTTTTGGTTCCATGTGAAGTTTAAAGTAGTTTTTTTCTAATTCTGCTAAGAAAGTCAGTCTTTGCTTGATGGGAATAGCATTGAATCTATAAATTACTTTGGGCATTATGGATTTTCACATAATTGATTCTTCCTATCCATGAGTGTGGAATTTGTTTCCATTTGTTTGTGTCCTCTCTTATTTCCGTGAACAGTGGTTTGTAGTTCTCCTTGAAGAGGTCCTTCGCATCCCTTGTAAGTTGTATTTCTAGGTATTTTATTCTCTTTGTAGCAATTGTGAATGGGAGTTCACTCATAATTTGGCTCTCTGCTTGTCTGTTGGTGGTGTAAAGGAATGCTTGTGATTTTTGCATACTGATTTTGTATCCTGAGGCTGCTGAAGTTACTTATCAGCTTATGTAGTTTTTGAGCTGAGATAATGGGGTTTTCTACATATACAGTCATGTCATCTGCAAACAGAGACAACTTGACTTCCTCTCTTCCTATTTGAATACTCTTTATTTCTTTCTCTTGCCTGATTAGCCTGGCCAGAACTTGCAATACTGTGTTGAATAGGAGTGGTGAGAGAGGGCATCCTTGTCTCCTGCTGGTTTTCAAAGGGAATGCTTCCAGCTTTTGCCCATTCAGTATGATATTGGCTATGGGTTTCTCACAAATAGCTCTCATTATTTTGAGATGTTCCATCAATACCTAGTTTATTGAGAGTTTTTAACATGAAGGGATGTTGAATTTTATCAAAGGCCTTTTCTGTATCTATTGAGATAATCATGTGGGATTACGTTTATTGATTTGAGTATGTTGAACCAGCCTTGCATCCCTGGGATGAAGCTGACTTGATTGTGGTGGATAAGCTCTTTGATGTACTGCTGGATCCGGTTTGCCAATATTCTATTGAGGATTTTTGCATCGATATTCATCAAGGATATTGGCCTGAAATTTTCTTGTTTTGTTGTGTATCTGCCAGGTTTTGGTATCAGGATGATGCTGACCTCTTAAAATGAGTTAGGAATAATTTTCTATTGTTTGGAATCATTTCAGAAGAAATAGTGCCAGCTTCTCTTGGTACTTCTGATAGAATTTGGTTATGAATCCATCTGGTCCTGGGCTTTTTTTGGTTGGTAGGCTATTACCGACTCAATTTCAGAACGTGTTATTGGTCTATTCAGGTATTTGACTTCTTCCTGGTTTAGTTTTGGGAGGGTGTATGTGTCCAGGAATTGATCCATTTCTTCTAGATTTTCTAGGTTATTTGCATGGAGGTGTTTATAGTATTCTCTGATGGCAGTTTGTATTTCCGTGGGATCAGTAGTGATATCCCCTTTATCATTTTTTATTGTGTTGATTCTTCTCTCTTTTCTTCTGTGTTAGTCTAGATAATGGTCTATCTATTTTGTTAATCTTTTCAAAAAACCAGCTCCTGGATTCATTGATTCTTTGAAGGGTTTTTCATGTCTCTATCTCCTTCATTTCTGCTCTTAGTTGTTTCTTGTTTTCTGCTAGCTTTTGTTGGCTCTTGCTCCTCTAGTTCTTTTAATTGTGATGTTTGGGTGTTGATTTCAGATCTTTCCAGCTTTCTGATGTGGGCATTTAGTGCTATAAATTTCCCTCTTAACACTGCTTTAACTGTGTCCCAGAGATTCTGGTACATTGTCTCTTTGTTTTCATTGGTTTCAAATAACTTCTTTATTTTTGCCTTAATTTTGTTATTTACCCAGTAGTCATTCAGGAGCAAGTTGTTCAATTTCCATGTAGTTGTGTGGTTTTGAGTGAGTTTTTTTTTTTTTTTTTAAATTTAAGATCTAGGGTACATGTGCACAACGTGCAGGTTTGTTACATATATATACATGTGCCATGTTCGTGTGCTGCACCCATTAACTCTTCATTTACATTAGGTATATCTCCTAATGCTATCCCTCCCCACTACCCCCTGCCCACAATAGGACCTGGTGTGTGATGCTCCCCTTCCTGTGTCCAAGTGATCTCATTTTTCAATTCCCACCTATGAGTGAGAACATGCGGTATTTGGTTTTCTGTTCTTGTGATAGTTTGCTGAGAATGATGGTTTCCAGTTGCATCCATGTCCCTACAAAGGACACGAACTCATCGTTTTTTATGGCTGCATAGTATTCCATGGTGCATATGTGCCACATTTTCTTAATCCAGTCTGTCACTGACGGACATTCGGGTTGATTCCAAGTCTTTGCTATTGTGAATAGTGCCGCAATAAACATATGTGTGCATGTGTCTTTATAGCAGCATGACTTATAATCCTTTGGGTATATCCCCAGTAGTGGGTTGGCTGGGTCATGGTATTTCTAGTTCTAGATCCTTGAGGAATCGCCACACTGTTTTCCACAATGGTTGAACTAGTTTACAGCCCCACCAACAGTGTAAAAGTGTTCCTATTTCTCTACATCCTCTCTAGCACCTGTTGTTTCCTGACTTTTTAATGATCGCCATTCTAACTGGTGTGAGATGGTATCTCATTGTGGTTTTGATTTGCATTTCTCTAATGGCAAGTGATGATGAATTTTTTTTCATGTGTCTGTTGGCCATATGAATGTCTTCTTTTGAGAAGTATCTATTCATATCCTTTGCCCACTTTTTGATGGGGTTGTTTGTTTTTTTCTTGTAAATTTGTTTGAGTTCTTTATAGGTCCTGGATATTAGACGTTTGTCAGATGAGTAGATTGCAAAAATGTTCTTCCATTCTGTAGGTTGCCTGTTCACTCTGATGGTAGTTTCTTTTGCTGTGCAGAAGCTCTTTAGTTTAATTGGATCCCATTTGTCAATTATGGTTTTTGTTGCCGTTGCTTTTGGTGTGTTAGACGTGAAGTCCTTGCCAATGCCTATGTCCTGAATGGTATTCCCTAGGTTTTCTTCTAGGATTTTTATGGTATTAGGTCTAACATTTAAGTCTCTAATCCATCTTGACTTAATTTTTGTATAAGGAGTAAGGAAAGGATCCAGTCCCAGCTTTCTACATATGGCTAGCCAATTTTCCCAGCACCATTTATTAAATAGGGACTCCTTTCCCCAATTCTTGTTTTTATCAGGTTTGTCAAAGATCAGATGGCTGTAGATGTGTGGTATTATTTCTGAGGGCTCTGTTCTGTTCCATTGGTCTATATGTCTGTTTTGGTACCAGTACCATGCTGTTTTGGTTACTGTAGCCTTGTAGTATAGTTTAAGTCAGGTAGCGTGATGCCTCCAGCTTTGTTCTTTTGGCTTAGGATTGTCTGGGCAATGTGGGGTCTTTTTTGGTTCCATATGAACTTTAAAGCAGTTTTTTCCAATTCTGTGAAGAAACTCACTGGTAGCTTAATGGGGATGGCATTGAATCTATAAATTACCTTGGGCATTATGACCATTTTCACAATATTGATTCTTCCTATCCATGAGCATGGTATGTTCTTCCATTTGTTTGTGTCCTCTTTTATTTCACTGAGCAGTGGTTTGTAGTTCTCCTTGAAGAGGTCCTTCACATCCCTTATAAGTTGGATTCCTAGGTATTTTATTCTCTTTGAGGCTATTGTGAATGGGAGTTCATTCATGATTTGGCTCTCTGTTTGTCTGTTACTGATGTATAAGAATGCTTGTGATTTTTGCACATTAATTTTGTATCCTGAGACTTTGCTGAAGTTGCTTATCAGCTTAAGGAGATTTTGGGCTGAGACAATGGGGTTTTCTAAATATACAATCATGTCATCTGCAAAGAGGAACAATTTGACTTCTTCTTTTCCTAACTGAATACCCTTTATTTCTTTCTCTTTCCTGATTGCTCTAGCCAGAACTTCCAACACTATGTTGAATAGGAGTGGTGAGAGAGGGCATCCCTGTCTTGTGCCAGTTTTCAAAGGGAATGCTTCCAGTTTTTGCCCATTCAGTATGATATTGGCTGTGGGTTTGTCATAAATAGCTCTTATTATTTTGAGACATGTTCCATCAATACCGAATTTATTGAGCGTTTTTAGCATGAAGGGCTGTTGAATTTTGTCAAAGGCCTTTTCTGCATCTATTGAGATAATCATGTGGTTTTTGTCTTTGGTTCTGTTTATATGCTGGATTATGTTTATTGATTTGCATATGTTGAACCAGCCTTGCATCCCAGGAGTGAAGCCCACTTGATCATGGTGGATAAGCTTTTTGATGTGCTGCTGGATTCGGTTTGCCAGTATTTTATTGAGGATTTTTGCATCTGTGTTCATCAAGGATATTGGTCTGAAATTCTCTTTTTTTGTTGTGTCTCTGCCAGGCTTTGGTATCAGGATGATGTTGGCCTCATAAAATGAGTTAGGGAGGATTCCCTTTTTTTTTTATTGATTGGAATAATTTCAGAAGGAATGGTACCAGCTCCTCCTTGTATCTCTGGTAGAATTCAGCTGTGAATCCATCTGGTCCTGGACTTTTTTTTGGTTGGTAAGCTACTAATTATTGCCTCAATTTCAGAGCCTGCTATTGGTCTATTCAGGGATTCAGCTTCTTCCTAGTTTAGTCTTGGAAGAGTGTAAGTGTCCAGGAAATTATCCATTTCTTCTAGGTTTTCTAGTTTATTTGCATAGAGGTGTTTATAGTATTCTTTGATGGTAGTTTGTATTTCTGTGGGGTCGGTGGTGATATCCCCTTTACCATTTTTTATTGCGTCTCTTTGATTCTTCTCTCTTTTCTTCATTAGTCTTGCTAGCGGTCTATCAATTTTGTCGATCTTTTCCAAAAACCAACTCCTGAATTCATTGATTTTTTGGAGGGTTTTTTGTGTCTCTATCTCCTTCAGTTCTGCTCTGATCTTAGTTATTTCATGCCTTCTGCCAGCTTTTGAATGTGTTTGCTCTTGCTTCTCTAGTTCTTTTCATTGTGATGTTAGGGTGTCAATTTTAGATCTTTCCAGCTTTCTCTTGTGGGCATTTAGTGCTATAAATTTCCCTCTACACACTGCTTTAAATATGTCCCAGAGATTCTGGTATGTTGTATCTTTGTTCTCATTGGTTTCAAAGAACATCTTTATTTCTGCCTTCATTTCGTTATGTACCCAGTAGTCATTCAGGAGCATGTTGTTCAGTTTCCATGTAGTTGAGTGGTTTTGATTTTCTTAGTCCTGAGTTCTAGTTTGATTGCCCTGTGGTCTGAGAGACAGTTTGTTATAATTTCTGTTCTTGTACATTTGCTGAGGAGTGCTTTACTTCCAACTTTGGAATAAGTGCGATGTGGTCAATTTTGGAATAAGTGCGATGTGGTGCTGAGAACAATGTATATTCTGCTGCTTTGGGGTGGAGAGTTCTGTAGATGTCTCTTAGGTCTGCCTGGTGCAGAGTTGAGTTCAATTCCTGGATATCCTTGTTAACTTTTTGTCTTATTGATCTGTCTAATGTTGACAGTGGGGTGTTAAAGTCTCCCATTATTACTGTATGGGAGTCTAAGTCTCTTTGTAAGTCTCTAAGGACTTGCTTTATGAATCTGGGTGCTCCTGTATTGGGTGCATATATATTTAAGATAGTTAGCTCTTCCTGATGAATTGATCCCTTTACCATTATGTAATGGCCTTCTTTGTCTCTTTTAATCTTTGATTTTTTAAAGTCTGTTTTATCAGAGTCTAGGATTGCAACCCCTGCTTTTTTTTGTTCTCCATTTGCTTGGTAGATCTTCCTTCATCCCTTTATTTTGAGCCTATATGTGTCTCTGCATGTGAGATGGGTCTCCTGAATACAGCAGACTGATGGGTCTTGACTCCTTATCCAATTTGCCAGTCTGTGTCTTTTAATTGGAGCATTTAGTCCATTTACATTTAAGGTTAATATTGTTATGTGTGAACTTGATCCTGTCATGATATTAGCTGGTTATTTTGCTCGCTAGTTGATGCAGTTTCTTCTTAGCATCGATGGACTTTACATTTTGGCATGTTTTTGCAATGGCTGGTACCGGTTGTTCCTTTCCATGTTTAGTGCTTCCTTCAGGATCTCTTGTAGGGCAAGCCTCGTGGTGACAAAATCTCTAAGCATTTGCTTATCTGTAAAGGATTTTATTTCTCCTTCACTTATGAAACTTAGTTTGTCTGGATATGAAATCTGGGTTTAAAATTCTTTTCTTTAAGAATGTTGAATATTGGCCCCCACTCTCTTCTGGCTTGGAGAGTTTCTGCCGAGAGATCTGCTGTTAGTCTGATGGGCTTCCCTTTGTGTGTAACCCGACCTTTCTCTCTGGTTGCCCTTAACATTTTTTCCTTCATTTCAGCTTTGGTGAATCTGACAATGATGTGTCTTGGAGTTGCTCTTCTTGAGGAGTATCTTTGTGGCGTTCTCTGTATTTCCTGAATTTGAGTGTTGGCCTGCCTTACTAGGTTGGGGAAATTCTCCTGGATGATATCCTGCAGAGTGTTTTCCAACTTGATTCGATTTTCCCCATCTCTTTCAGGCACACCAATCTGACATAGATTTGGTCTTCACATAACCCCATACTTCTTGGAGGCTTTGTTCATTTCTTTTTACTCTTTTTTCTCCACACTTCTCTTCTCGCTTCATTTCATTCATTTGATCTTCAATCGCTTTCTTCCAGTTGATTGAGTCAGTTACTGAAGCTTGTGCATTTGTCAAGTATTTCTCGTGTCATGGTTTTCATCTCTATCAGTTCTTTAAAGTCTTCTCTGCATTGATTATTCTAGTTATCCATTCATCCATTCTTTTTTCAAGGTTTTTAGTTTCTTTGTGCTGGTTACATAGTTCCTCCTTTAGCTCTGAGAAGTTTGATCGACTGAAGCCTTCTTCTCTCAACTTGTCAATGTCATTCTCTGTCCAGCTTTGTTCCGTCACTGGCGATGAGCTGCCTTCCTTTGGAGGGGGAGATGCGCTCTGATTTTTTGAATTTCCAGCTTTTCTGCCCTGCTTTTTCCCCATATTTGTGGTTTTATCTGCCTTTGGTCTTTGATGATGGTGACGTACTGATGGGGTTTTGGTGTGGGTGTCCTTTCTGTTTGTTAGTTTTCCTTCTAACAGTAAGGACTCTCAGCTGTAGGTCTGTTGGAGTTTGCTTGGGGTCCACTCTAGACCCTGTTTGCCTGGGTGTCAGCAGCGGATGCTACAGAAGATGCTTGGGGTCCACTCTAGACCCTGTTTGCCTGGGTATCGGCAGCAGATGCTACAGAAGATAGAATATTGCTGCAAAGCGAATGTTGCTGTCTGATTCTTGCTCTGGAAGCTTCATCTCAGCGATGTACCCCACTGTGTGAGGTATGAGGTGTAGGTCTGCCCCTAGTGGGGGATGTCTCCCAGTTAGGCTACTCAGGGATGAGGGACTCACTTGAGCAGGCAGTCTGTCCGTTCTCAGATCTCAACCTCCGTGCTGGGAGATCCACTGCTCTCTTCAAAGCTATCAGACAGGGGCATTTACCTCTGCCAAGGTTTCTGCTGCTTTTTGTTTAGCTATGTCCTGTCCCCAGAGGAGGAGTCTACAAAGGCAGGCCAACCTCCTTGAGCTACGGTGGGCTCCACCCAATTTGAGCTTCCAGGTGCCTTTGTTTACCCACTTAAGCCTCAGCAATGGCAGGTGTCCCTCCCCCAGCCTTGCTGCTGCGTTGCAGTTAGATCTCAGACTGCTATGCTAGCAATGAGGGAAGCTCCATGGGCGTGGGACTCTCCAGGCCAAGTGTGGGATATAATCTCCTGGTGTGCCGTTTGCTAAGACCCTTGGTAAAGCGCAGTGTTAGGGTGGGAGTTACCCAATTTTCCAGGTGTTGTCTGTCTCAGTTTCCCTTGGCTAGGAAAAGGGATTCCCTTCCCCCTTGTGCTTTCCAGGTGAGGCGATGCCTTGCCCTGCTTCTGCTCTTGCTTGTCGGGCTGCACCAGCTGACCAGCACCGATTTTCTGGCACTCCCTAGTGAGATGAACCCGGTACCTTAGTTGAAAATGCAGAAATCGCCCTTCTTCTGTGTCTCTCATGCTGGGAGCTGGAGGCTGGAGCTGTTCCTATTCGGCCATCTTGGGCACGCCCCCTTGAGTAAGTTTCTTAATCCTGAGTTCTAGTTTGATTGCACTGTGGTCTGAGAGACTGTTATTTATTTCCATTCTTTTGCATTTGCTGAGGAGTGTTTTACTTCCAGTTATGTGGTTGATTTTAGAATAAGTGCCATTTGGCTCTGAGAAGAATGTATATTCTGTTGATTTGGGGTGGAGAGTTCTGTAGATGTCTATTAGGTTCACTTAATCCAGAGGTGAGTTCAAGTCCTGAATATCCTTGTTAATTTTCTGTCTCATTGATCTAATATTAACAGTAGGGTGTTAAAGTCTCCCATTATTATTGTGTGGGAGTCTAAGTCTCTTTGTAGGTCTCTAAGAACTTGTTTTATGAATCTGGGTGCTCCTGTATTGGGTGCATATATATTTAGGATAGTTACCTCTTCTTGTTGCGTTGACCCCTTTATCGTTATGTAATGCCCTTCTTTATCTTTTTTGATTTTTGTTGGTTTAAAGTCTGTTTTACTAGAGACTAGGATAGCAACCCCTACTTTTTTTTCCTTTCCATTTTCTTGGTAAATATTCCTCCATTCCTTTATTTTGAGCATCTTTGCATGAGATGGGTCTCCTGAGTACAGCACACCAATGGGTCTTGACTCCAGGCTGTGTATTTTAATTGAGGCCTTTAATCATTTACATTTAAAGTTAATATGGTTAGGTGTGAATTTGATCCTGTCATCATGATGCTAGCTCATTATTTTGCACATTAGTTGATGCAGTTTCTTCATAGTGTCATTGATCTTTATATTTTGGTGTTTTTTTGCAGTGGCTGTTACTGGTTTTCCCTTTTCATATTTAGTGTTTCCTTCAGGAACTCTTGTAAGGCAGGTCTGGTGGTGACAAAATCCCTCAGCATTTGCTTGCCTGGGAAGGATTTTATTTCTCCTTTGCTTTTGAGACTTAATTTGGCTGGATGTGAAATTCTGGGTTGAAAACTCTTCTCTTTGACAATGTTGAATATTCGCCCCCATTCTATTTTGGCTTGTAGGGTTTCTGCAGAGACATCTGCTATTAGTCTGATGGGCTTCCCTTTGTAGGTGACCTGACCTTTCTGGCTGCCCTTAACCTTTGTTTCAACCTTGGAAAATCTGATTATGTGTCTTGGGGTTGCTCTTCTTGAGGGGTGTCTTAGTGGTGTTCCCTGTATTTTTTTAATTTGAATGTGGGCCTGTCTTGCTTGGTTGGGGAAGTTCTTCTGGATAATATCCTAAAGTGTGTTTTCCAACTTGGTCCATTCTCCCTGTCACTTTCAGGTATGCCAGTCAATCATGGCTTCAGTCTTTACATGTAGTCCCATATTTCTTGGAAGATTTGTTTGTTCCTTTTCATTCTTTTTTCTCTAATCTTGTCTTTATGCCTTATATCAGCAAGGCATAAATAGTCTCTGATGTCCTTCCAGTTGATTGATTTGTTTATTGATACTTGTGTATGCTTCAAGAAGTTCTCGTGCTGTGTTTTTCAGCTCCATCAGGTCATTTATGTTCCTCTCTAAACTGGTTATTTTAGTTAACCATTCCTGTAACCTTTTATCAAGGTTCTTAGCTTCCTTGTGTTGGGTTAGAACATACTCCTTTAGCTCGGAGAAGTATGTTATTACCCACCTTCTGAAGCCTACTTCTGTCAGTTTGTCAATCTCATTCTCTGTCCAGTTTTGTTCCCTTGCTGGAGAGAAGTTGCGATTATTTGGAGAAGAGGCATTCTGGATTTTGGAATTTTCAGCATTTTTGTGCTGGCTTTTCCTTATCTTCATGGATTTATATACCTTTGATCTTTGAGGCTGATGACCTTTGGATGGGATTGTTGTGGGGGGTCTTTTTTGTTGATATTGTTGCTTTCTGTTTGTTAGTTTTTCTTCTAAGAGTCAGGCCCCTCCTCTGGAGGTCTGCTGTGGTTTACTGGAGGTCCACCCCAGGCCCTGTTTGCCTTGGTATCACCAGTGGAGGCTGCAGAACAGCAAAGATTGCTGCTTGCTCCTTCCTCTGGAAGGTTCATCCCAGAGGGCACTGCCCTGATGCTAGTAGCCAGAGCTCTCCTGCATGAGGTGTCTGTTAACCCCTTTTGGGTGATCTCTCCTAGTCAGGAGGCATGAGGATCAGGGACCCACTTGAGGCAATCTGTCCCTTAGCAGAGCTGGTACACTGTGCTTGGAGAATCCCCTTTGTCAGGATCAGCTTCTCTCTTCAGAGGCGGCAGGCTGGAAAGATTAAGTCCGCTGAAGCTGCGCCCACAGCCACCTCCCCTCGCAGGTGCTCTGTCTCAGGGAGATGAGAGTTTTATCTGTAAGCCCCTGAGTAGGGCTGCTGCCTTTCCTTCAGAGATGCCCTGCCCTGTGAGGAGGAATCTAGAGAAGCAGTGTGGCCACAACCGCTTTGCTGCACTGTGGTCAATTCTGCCCAGTCCAAACCTTCCAGTTTTCTTAGCATTGTCAGGGGAAAACAGCCTACTGAAGACTCAGTAATGGTGGATGCCTACCAAGCTCGATCGTCCCATGTTGACTTCAGACTGCTGTTCTGGCTGTGAGAATTTCAAGCCAGTGATCTTTAGCTTTCTGGGCTCCATGACAGTGGGACCTGCTGAGTGAGACCACTTGGCTCCCTGGTATCAGCCCCCTTCCCAGGGGAGTAAACGGTTCTGTCTCACCGGGGTTCCAGGTGCCACTGGCATACAAAAAAAACTCCTGCAGCTAGCTCGGTGCCTGCCCAAATGGCTGCCCAGTTTTGTGCTTGAAACCCAGGGTTCTTGTGTAGGCTCATGAGGGAATATCCTCATCTGTGGATTGCAAAAACCACGGGAAAAGCATAGTACCTAGGATAGGTAGCATAGTTTGTTCCTCACAGCTTCCCTTGACTGGGGGAGGGAGGTCCCCCAGCTGCTTGCACTTCCTGGATAAATGACGCCCAACCCTACTTCCGCTTGCTCTCCATGGGTTGCACCCACTGCCTAACAGTCCCAATGAGATGAACTGGGTACCTCAGTTAGAAATGCAGAAATCACTAGCCTTCTGCGTTGGTCTTGCTGGGAACTGCAGACTGGAGCTGTTTCTATTCAGGTATCTTGGCCCTCCGAAATTTTTACCTCTTATCTTTATTGACTTTGACTTAAAGTGTTACTACATAAAATTTTCTTGAACTGCGTTTTATACCACACCAGAATATTTTGCTATGCTATACAGAGGTTTTGGCTCATATTTTTCCAGTTTTGGTTGCCAGAATTCACAGGAATTTTATGTGGCTAGCTGGAAAATATTAAAATGACCAATTTTACAAGTAGCATTCATTTGCATCTCAAAGCACTTTAAGGCCGTTGTCTAATAGCATTAGCTCGTGTTTGTCCAGAGGTGAACAAGGCACATCAAATTGGTGATTTTTAATGTTTGCCTCCAGTGGGTGTTTTTAACTTTCTTTAGAAGATTACAAATACTTCTTGGTTTTGAGTTTTGTTGATTAAAAGTTGCTAGTCATTATAAGATTATTTTTCTGGCAAGAATGTGTATTTTCTTAATGGAATGACACAAGTATTTAATGTAAATTGGATATACATGAGAAGTGAAGCCAGCTGGACTTCCTGGGTGGAGTGGGGACTTGGAGAACTTTTTTGTCGAGCTAGAGGATTGTAAACGCACCAATCAGTGCTCTGTGTCTAGCTAAAGGATTGTAAACGCACCAATGCACCAATGGACCAGTCAGTGCTCTGTAAAATGGACCAATCAGTGCTCTGTCAAATGGATCAATCAGCAGGATGTGGGCAGGGCCAAATAAGGGAATAAAAGCTTGGCCACCTGAGTCAGCAGCGGCAACCCGCTGGGGTTCCCTTCCACGCTGTGAAAGCTTTGTTCTTTTGCTCTTCATGATAAATCCTGCTGCTGCTCACTCTTTGGGTCTGCACTGCCTTTATGAGCTATAACACTCACTGCGAAGGTCTGTGACTTCACTCCTGAAGTCAGCAAGACCACAAACCCCCCGGAAGGAAGAAACACTAGACACATCTGAGCATCTGGAGGAACAAACTCCAGACACACCATCCTTAAGAACTGTAACACCACGAGGGTCCGCAGCTTCTTTCTTTTTTTTAATGTTTTTAAAATTAATTAATTAATTAATTTATTTATTTATTTATTTTGAGATGAGCCTCGCTCTGTCGCCCAGCCTAGAGTACAGTGGTGCGATCTCGGCTCACTGCAAGCTCCATCTCCCGATTTCACACCATTCTCCTGCCTCAGCCTCCTGAGTAGCTGGGACTACAGGTGTGTGCCACCACACCCGGCTAATTTTTTGTATTTTTAGTAGAGACGGGGTTTCACCTTGTTATCCAGGATGGTCTCAATCTCCTGACCTCATGATCTGCCCGCCTTGGCCTCCCAAAGTGCTGGGATTAGAGGCGTGAGCCACCACACCCATCCAGTGGCTTCATTCCTGAAGTCAGAGGGACCAAGAACCTACTGGAAGGAATAAATTCCGGACACATATATTTGGTTAATGGATAGAGGTTTTAAAGTAGGGATGGGAGGATGGTGGAAAAGACCGTAATTTTTCATCAGTTTTTCTCATTGATTTTATGACTTGACTGCTTTGGATTTATAGTGTTCTTTTTTTTTTTTTTTTTTTCTCTCTGTGTGTGTTTTGTTTTTTTTTTAGGGAGAAGTTATAGCACTGGATAAAATCTTCAGCAAAGTAGAAAAAATAAAGCAGAATGCCTTATTGTTAGGGCTGAATTCCATCAGGGCATTTTGTTTTGATGGAACAAAGGCGGTTAAACTTGATATGGTGGAGGACACAGAAGGTGAGATATTTTGATTTTCTTACTTTTTAATTGACAAATCATATATATTTGTTGCATACAGTGTGATGTTTTGACATGTATATGATTTTGTATACAATGTGAAATGATTAAAGCAAGCTAATTAACATATCCATCACTGTACTTATCCTTGTCTTGTGGGAATTTGAAATTTACTCTCTTAGCAGCTTTGAAATAACAAAATACGTTAGTATAGTCACCATGCTGTGCAGTAGATCTCAAAAACTTACTCCTCCTGTCCAACTGAAACTTTGTACCCTTTAAACAACTTCTCCCCATTCTTTTCTCCTCCTTCCTCCCCCAGCCTCTGGTAACAACTATTCTACTCTGTTTCTATGAGTTTGACTTTTTTAGATTCCCCACTTAAGTGAGATCCTGTAATATTTGTCCCTCACTTCCTGGCTTGTTTCACTTAGCATAATATAATGTCTTCCAGGTTTATCTATTTTGTTGCAAATGACATAATTTCTTTTTGTTTTAAAGGCTGAATGGTATTCCATTGTGTATATGTACCACATTTTCTTTATCCATTCATTTCTTGATGGATTCCGTATCTTGACTGTTGGGATGAGAGTGCAGATATCTCTTTGACATGCTGATTTAAATTCCTTTTTCTGTATACCCAGTAGTAGGATTACTGGATAATATGGTAGTTCTATTTATTTTTGAAGAACCTCCATACCATTTTACATAATGGCTGTATTAATTTACATTCTTACCAACAGTGTAAAAGAGTTTGCTTTTCTCTGCATCCTTGCCAGCATATATTATTTTGTATGTGTGTTTTTATGATAGCCATTTTAACTGGGGTGAGGTGATATCTCATTGTGGTTTTGATTTGCATTTTCCTGATGATTAGTGATGTTGGGCATTTTTTCATATACCTGTTGGCTATTTATATGTCTGTTAGGTCCTTCTCTCTCTCTTTTTTAAAAAATAGGTCTCTACTTTTGAAAGACCTATTTTGAAATAGGTCTTTATTTTTGAAAGATAGTTTTACTGAATATTAAATTCTTGGTTGACAGGTTTTTCTTTTTTTTTTTCTTTCTCTACTTTGAATATGTCATGTTACCATCTTTGGGGCTCCATTGTTCTAGATTAACCATCACCTGCTAATCTTTTACAGTTCCCTAGTACATGACGAGTTGTTTTTCCCTTGCTGCCTTTAACATTTTCTCTTTTCTTTTGACTTTCAACATTTTTACGATGATGTATCTGGTTGTGGATCTTTTTGCATTTGTCCACCTCAGAGCTAGTTGTTCCTTTTGGATGTGTAGATTGCTTTTCATCAAATATTGATCATTTTCAGCCATAATTTTTTGAATATTTTCCTACCTTTTTTTCTTTCTTTCCTTTTGGGACTACCTAAGTTGTGTTAATAGTGCCTAAGTTGTCTTAATAATGTCACACATTTCTCTGAAGTTTATGGTAATTTGTCTTCATTGTTATATCTCTCTGACCTTCAGATTATAATCAAAAAGCAGGTTAGCTGCATGCTGCATTTAGAGTCTGATTAACAAGAGTAAGATCTGGTACAAGGAAAATGGTTTATTCCAAAGCTAGCTTAGGGAATGAGGCACAAAGCATCCTGCCTTTATATGTGCTGCTTCACCTTTGGAGCAGAAAGCAGACACTTTTATAAGGTAAATGGGGAAGTGAAGGAGGGCAGGGCTTCCACTGCTAGCTGGTGCCTAATCTAACAGTTTAATTGGCACCTTCCTGGGCAGAAATAAGTTGTAAAAGTGGCCAAGCAGGCATGATTGGGATATGTTCTCCTGGTGGATGGAAGTCCCCCCTACTCCCCACAAGAGTGGCAACCCCTCGAGGGTGGAAGTTTCAAGACCACCTCCTGGGGGTGAAAGTTCACTGGCCAGTATGGTTTGGTCTGCCAATTAACTGTTAATTCTCTAGGAGAGATGTGTCTTGGAGGCTTAGTTAGAAGAACTTGCCCTGCAGAGAATGTCTGGTGAGGGGAAAGTGTGTAAAAGGTTAAATTTGCATTTCTGAAGGGCTAAGTAGGAAACAAACAGGAATGGGGAAAGGGGAGAAGATAACAGAAAATAATTTTTAAAATAGTAATTCATTCCTTTTTTCTTGGAAAAATGCAAGCACTCAGTTACAAGATTATGTAATCTGTATTCATCTGTCTTCAAGTACACTCATTTTTTTCTGTCAGCCTAACTGATTGAGCCCCTCTAGTGGAATTTTTAAGAATTGTACTTTCAACATCTTGATTTCCTTTTTTAAAAATTTCCCTCTGTCGATATTCTCTATTTGATGAAACATGACGACCATATCTCCCTTTACTTTTTTAAGCGTGTTTTCCTTTTTTTTAATTCTTTGAACATATTTTTATTGGCTGCTTTAAAGTTGTTGCCTACTAAATCTGGCAGCTAAACTCTCTCAAAGTTAACTTTTGTTTGCTGCTTTTATTTCCCCTACCAATAGGTCACACTTCCCTTTTTCTTTGCATATCTCTTATTTTTTTTCCGACTGAAAACCGGCACATTTTAGGTAATACCGTCAAGCGCATCCGTGTGAAGAGACACCAAACAGGCTTTGTGTGAGCAGTAAAGCTTTTAATTCAACTGGGAGTGGGTGGGCTGAGTCCAAAGAGTCAGCAAAGGGAGATGGGGAAAGGGTTGCTTTATAGGAGTTGGGTAGGTAAGGGCAAATTACAGTAAAAGGTGGTTATCTATTGTTAGCAGAGGAGGGGTTGCAAGATGCATGGTGGAGAGATCATAAGACTTATTGTCCAGAAGAAGAACGTCACAAAGTTGATCAGCTAAGGTAGCGCAAGGACAAGTCACAATAGTAAAATAGTATAATTTTAGTTAATCAGTTAAGGCAGGAACTGGCTGTTTTACTTCTTTGTGGTTTTTCTTTGCTCCAGACTTCTTGGCTCCTGCAGGCCACCTGGATGTGTATGTGCAGGTCACAGGGGTTACAATGGCTGAGCTTCGGCTCACAGGCCTGACAAATACATTGTAACAACTTGAATGCTAATTCTCCTCCTCCCCAGGCTTGTGGTGATAGTTTGCTTATTTGTTTACTGTCATGGCTCTATGACACTATTTTGGTAAACTGTATTCCTTCAGCATGTGCAGCTGAGATGTCATTCTTCAGTGGCTTTTTTGACATGGGCATAGTAATCCTGGGATCACAGTGGTTTTAGTTTTAGCAGGGCTCACTTTGTCTCTTTCCCTGCTCTTTGTGTTAAACTGTGTGCTTCAGTTGGCATTACAAAGCACTGTTACCCTCCACTAATTGCAGATTGATTGCTTTATTCTTTTCAACAGTGCCCTGGGACATAAGTTGCGCCACCATCTGATCCAATGAATATGAGATCCTCTGCATAGGTCATCTTTCTGACCAGTCTGTGAGGTTTTTCCCAACCTAGAAGGCTCTTCTCACTGTCTCATACCTTGATTCTCTCATAAACTTCTCTGGTCTTTGGTTTAGCTGATTCTTCTCATGGAGCTCCTAGTGTGTCCGGAATTGGTGGGTTCTTGGTCTCGCTGACTTCAAGAATGAAGCCGCGGACCCTCACAGTGAGTGTTACAGTTCTTAAAGATGATGTGTCCGGAGTTTGTTCCTTCAGACGTTCAGATGTGTTTGGAGCTTCTTCCTTCTGGTGGGTTCATGGTCTCGCTGACAGGAGTGAAGCTGCAGACCTTCGCAGTTAGTGTTACAGCTCTTAAAAGCGGCGCACCTGGAGTTGTTTGTTCCTCCCGGTGGGTGGGTTCGTGGTCTCGCTGGCTTCAGGAGTGAAGCTGCAGACCTTCGTGGTGAGTGTTACAGCTCATAAAGGCGGTGTGGACCTAAAGAGTGAGCAGCAGCAAGATTTATTGCAATGAGCAAAAGAACAAAGCTTCCACCAGTGTGGAAGGGGACCCAAGCAGGTTGCCACTGCTGACTTGGGCAGCCTGCTTTTATTCCCTTATGTGACCCCACCCACATCCTGCTGATTGGTCCATTTTACAGAGAGCTGATTGGTCTGTTTTACAGAGAGCTGATTGGTCCATTTTACAGAGAGCCGTTTGGTCCGTTTTGACAGAGTGCTGATTGGTGTGTTTACAATCCTTGAGCTAGACACAGAGTGCGAGACAGAAAAGTTCTCCAGGTCCCCACTAGGTTAGCTAGATACAGAGTATCAATTGGTGTATTTACAAACTCTGAGCTAGACATAGAGTGCTGATTGGTGTGTTTACAATCCTTTAGCTAGACACAGAGTACTAGACAGAAAGTTCTCCGAGTCCCCAATAGCTTAGCTAGATACAGAGTACTGAATGGTATATTCACAAATCCTGAGCTAGATACAGAGTGCTGAATGGTGTCTTTACGATCCCTTAGCTAGACATAAAAGTTCTCCATGTTCCCACTAGACTCAGGAGCCCAGCTGGCTTCACCTATGGGATCCTGCACGAGGGCTGCAGGTAGAGCTATCTGCCAGTCCCGAGTTGCGCCTGCACTCCTCAACACTTGGGTGGTCGATGGGACTGCGCACCGTGGAGCAGGGGGCAGTGCTCGTCGGGGAGGCTCAGGCTGCACGGGAGTCCACCACGGGAGCTGGGCGAGGAGTTCGGGCATGGCAGGCTGCAGGTCCTGAGCCCTGCCCCGTGGGGAGGCAACTGAGGCCCGGCGAGAACTTCAGTGCAGTGATGGTGGGCCGGCACTGCTAGGGGACCTGGTGCAACCTCCGCAGCTGCTGGCCCAGGTACTAAGCCCCTCACTGCCCTGGGCCGGCATCACCTGCTGCTCCATGTGCGGGCCGCTGAGCCTGCGCGCGCTGAAACTCGCACTGGGCCGTGAGTGCCTGTGCCTCTCCTTCCACACCTCCCCGCAAGCAGAGGGAGGTGGCTCCGGCCTCGGCCAGCCCAGAGAGGGGCTCCCACAGTGCTGTGGTGGACTGAAGGGCTCCTCAAGCACTACCAGAGTGGATGCCGAGGCCGAGGAGGTGCCAAGAGCGAGGGCTGCTAGCACGTTGTCACCTCTCAATCCCCCTCTTAACAGGACACCCCAACTGCTGTTGGGAATTTGGCCAATGATCCCTCTAGCTACTTCCTGCTGGATGGGGTGATGAAGGGGCCCTGCGTTGTGGTGTCCTCCAGAGGGGAGCTCTCTAGGCCAGTGAAAGTGCCAGCGGGTTGGTCCAGGGGTCCTTGGTAGAAGTTGTTAGTTGAACTCATTTGGGGTTCCATTTGTAAGACCATCTGTTGCTTGATGGCCGTGATTCTAGAGGAAACAAATTTAACAAGAAGGTTAAAGATATGGGGCCCAAAGGGGAGTAACAGCAAGATGGCTGCCATGGGACCTAGAAAGGAGAGAAGCCATGTTGCCCCACTCCGGAGGTTGGTGTAAGAATTTGAAAGGCCTTGTCTGATTTCAGAAGCCTCCTGTAAATGCCGGGCGACATCTCATACTATCCCTGACTGGTTAGTGTAAAAACAACACCCTTCCCCTAAGAAGGTGCAAAGTCCTCCTTTCTCAGCAGTGAGGAGGTCTAGGCCTCTGTGGTTTTGGAGAGTCACTGCTGCTAAAGAGTCTATTTGGGATTGTAGGGTAAGGATAGATTTCGTTATTTCTTGCAAACTGTCTGAGAAATCCTTTGAGAGAGTGTGTGGTACTAGGATAATCAAGTAGATAAACTGGCTATTCCGGTTCCTGTAGCAGTAGCCATTCCTAACCCTATAAGTAGGGGTATTAGTTGTATGGCTCTGTGCTGATGGACTTGAGCTTTGAGGGGTACTGATAAGGTCTGATTTCCTGGGGCAATATTAATGTTGGGATTTAGACTAAGGGGCAGGTGCCCGTCCAGTTAGTGGGGAGGCAGATACAGGTCGATGTTCCACATAAGAAGAATATACCTTGGCTGGGTAGATAGAAATTTACCCTGGCTTTTAAAGGAATAGGGTACACTGTTTTTTCTTTACTACTTCCATCTCTCTTTCTTTCTCTTCGACTTGTCTTTTGTCTCTCTTTCTCTCTGACTCCCTGTTTCTGTCTTCTTTGACTCTCTGTCTCTTTGTCTCTCTTGTTTCTTCCTCTCTCTTTCTCTGACTTGCTATCTCTTTCTCTCTTTCCTTTCTGCTGGTCTTTCCCTGCTTCTGCCAGCTGCTTATGCTGCTGTTCTCCCTTCTCCTTCCCCTTTTGATGGCTTCAGCAGTGTAAGCCTGCCATCTCCTTGGGTTTTTGCACTGAGTGCAAAAACTCTATAATTTCCTTGTAGTATTTAATGAGGGTTCCCCCAGAGGTTAGGAACTCCCTTTCTTTCCATATTGCAGCATGGGCATGTAGGATTAGATAAGCATAATTGCTATCCGTATACACATTTATTCTTTTTCCCTTTCCCAGTTCTAAGGCTTGGGTAAGTGCCACTAGTTCTGCTGACTGGGTGCTGGTCCCTGGGGCAAGAGGCTTGCTTTCAAGTACGGTTACATCACTAACTATGGCATAACCTGCCCTTCGTATCCCATTCTCCACAAATGAACTTTCATCAGTATGTAGGTTAAGGTCAAGATTAGCTAAGGGGACTTCTAAGAGATCATCTTGGGCGGCGGAAGTCTGGACTATAATTTGGTGGCAGTCAGGCTTGATTGGTTCCCCATCCTCTGGGAGAAAAGTGGCAGGGTTGAGGGCCATCCATGTATGCATTTGAAGCACCAGTCCCTCAAGGAGTAGTGCCTGGTATCTAGGTAGGCAGTTGTCTGATAGCCATAAACTTCCTTTGGCACCAACTTTGCCATTTACATCATGAGTAGTCCAGACAGTGAGATCCTTTCCTTGTATTATCTTGATAGCCTCTGACACTAAGACGGCCACCGCTGCAACTACCTGTAAACAGTGAGGCCAACTTTTTGCTACTACATCAATTTCCTTACTTAGGTCTGCCACTGGTTGTGGGGTTGTCCCCTGAGTCTGAGTAAGGACTTCAAGAGCTATCCCGGCTCTCTCTGTGACATATTGAGAGATGTCCTGTGGGAAGGCTTAAAGTTGGAGCTTGTACTAGGGTCTGCTTTAAAGTTTTGAAGGCTGTTTCTGCCTCTGGTTCCCATTCTGCTAGATGAGTAATTGCCCTCTGGGTTTCCTTGATTAAAGTATAGAGGGGCCTGCTATCTCGCTGTATCCAGGAATCCATAGTCTACAAAAGCCAGTGATTCCAAGGAACCCCCGCAACTGTTTTAATGTCTTAGGGTGAGGATAAGCCAGTATAGGCTGTATTTGTTCCTTGCTGAGGTCCCTGGTCCCTCTGGTTAAGATTAGGCCTAGATATTTGACCTGCTGTAGGCAAAGCTGGGCCTTCGACCTAGACACCTTGTAGCCTTGATTAACTAGAAAGTTCAAGAGACCTAGAGTAGCCTGCTGGCATGAGGCTTCCAAACTGGTAGCCAAAAGTAAATCATCCATATACTGAAGGACCAGAGTGCCTGGACTTGAGAAGTGGCCTAGATCTTGGGCCAGTGCCTGACTAAACAGATGAGGGCTATCCCTAAACCCTTGGTGCCAGATAAGGGAATAAAAGCAGGCTGCCTGAGCCAGCCAGCGGCAACCCGCTCAGGTCCCCTTCCACACTGTGGAAGCTTTGTTCTTTCGCTCTTTGCAATAAATCTTGCTGCTGCTCACTCTTTGGGTCCACATCGCCTTTATGAGCTGTAACCCTCATTGCGAAGGTCTGCAGCTTCACTCCTGAAGCCAGCAAGACCATGAACCCACCGGGAAGAATGAACAACTCCAGACGCACTGCCTTTAAGAGCTGTAACACTCACCATGAAGGTCTGCAGCTTCACTCCTGAAGTCAACGAGACCACGAACCCACCAGAAGGAAGAAACTGCGGATACATCTGAACATCTGAAGGAACAAACTCCGGACTACCATCTTTAAGAACTGTAACACTCACCACAAGGGTCTGTGGCTTCATTCTTGAAGTCAGCGAGACCAAGAACCCACCAATTCCGGACACACTAGCCTTCTCTTAATTGCTCACCACCACAATCTCCGTTATTTTCAAGTGTGCTGAGGCTGAAAATTCCCCACCTTCTGTTCTAAATAAAGTTGGTTTGTTACAGTAGGTAGCTAGTCAGACATAAACAGGGCAGGAGAGGGCCTCCACAACCAGGAATGTCAGGCAAGCATCAGGTGATGGTCAGGTGTTGTTAACTGTCTCTCTAAAATAATAATTGGTTGCAGCCAGTGCCAGGGAAAGGCAGTCTCCCAGAAGACAGAAAAAACATGAAACTGGTGATCAGCTTTCTGATAAGATCTCAGGAGTTGGCCGAGCGGGCTCACACATGCACACTAAGAGGCAAAGTCATGGATGTTTAACTGGTATATGACCTCCTAGGGACTTTCGGCTGGTAAGGGAAGAACGCCTCAGCGAGAATGCACACAACTCCAGTAAACATGTTACTGGAAAGGGGTCCGGATCCAGATGCCAAGAGAGGGTTCTTAGATCTCCTGCAACAAAGAATTCAGGACGGGTTCATAGAGAAAAGTGAAAGCAAGTTTATTAAGAAAGTAGAGGAATAAAACAATGGCTACTTCATAGAGCAGTCCTGAGGGCTGCTGGTTTCCCTTTTTTTTTTTGAGATGGAGTCTCACTGTGTTGCAAGTCTGGAGTACAGTGGCGCTATCTTGGTTCACTGCAACCTCCACCTCCCAGATTCAAGCGATTCTCCTGCCTCAGCTTCCCGAGTAGCTGGGACTGCAGGCGCCCGCCACCACACCCAGGTAATGTTTTGTTGTATTTTCAGTAGAGACGGGATTTCACCATGTTGACCAGGATGATCTCAATATCTTGACCTTGTGATCCGCCCATCTTGGCCTCCCAAAGTGCTAGAATTACAGGCGTGAGCCACCTCGGCTGGCCTGTTTGCCCATTTTTATGTTTATTTCTTGATTATATGCTAAACAAGGGGTAGATTATTCATACCTTCCATTTTTAGACCTTATAGGGTAATTTCCTGTTGCTGCCATGTCATTTGTAAATTGTCATGGTGCTAGTGGGAGTGTAGCAGTGAGGACCACCAGAGGTCACTCTCATCGCCATCTTTGTTTTGGTGGGTTTTAGCTGGCTTCTTTATTGCAAACTGTTTTATCAGCAAGGTCTTTATGACCTGTATCTTGTGCTGACCTCCTGTGTCATCCTGTGACTAAGAATGCCTTAATTTGCTGGGAATGCAGCCCAGTAGATCTCAGCCTTATTTTCCCCAGCCCCCATTCAAGATGGGTGGTTCAGACGCCTCTGATAAACACACTGTGCGTGCTCCCCTCCCAAGTGCTAGTAGGCCACTGTGCATGCTGGCAGCCCACCTCAAGGGAAGAATCAGGAGAAGTAACACCAGACCCCAGAAGTATGTCAACATAAAAACCCCAAGTCAGACGGTCAGACTGTGCACTTGATCTCGCAAGTCGCCCAGTTGGCCCTCTTCCAAGTGTACTTTACTTCCTTTCATTTATGCTTTAAACTTTTAAATAAACTCACTCCTGCTCTAAAATTTGCTTCAATCAAGATCACTCTGCCTTACGCCCCTTGGTCAAACTCTTTCGCCCAAGGGGGCAAGAATTGAGGTTGCTGCAGACCCACACAGAGTTATTCGTGCTAGCAAGTTCACTTGGGGAGACCTTCAGAACTCTGTTCTTCCTTTCTGCCTCTTGGGTAAAACCTCTGGGCCACTGCTCCAGAGATGGGGGCAGGGCAGTGGTTTGTTTCTCTTGGAGGCAGACTCTTGATGCTGGTCTGGGGTGGCAGCCTCTAGTCTTCTTGGCTTGTCTCTCCTGGGATGGAACCTCTTCACTTTGCTCTTGGGTGAGGGCAATCAGGGCTTAAATATTCTCAGCCTACTGTGCCTGGGGTAGAGCTTCCCACATATGAATGGGGGCTGGGTGGAGGAAGATAGCACCAGTTCTCTGGCTCTTATCTGAAATTATAGCCTGTGCGAGGTGGAGCTGGGGCAAATGAAACAAGCTGACAAGCCTGTCCCTCTTAGGGAGAGACCACAGTCCTTGCATTCCTTGACTGGGAGCTTAAGGAGAGAGGGAGTCTTGTGTTCTTGGCTGCACCCACATGAACTGGATCTTATTCTGAGCTTCAGAGAAGAGGAAGGCAGTTGGGAAAGGGAGAAAAGAGTAGGTCATAGCACAAATGCACAGATTCTCACTGTTCTTATTAAGATGTAGTTGATTTTCTTAAATAAATGTATCTTCATTTGTTGTATGGTCTTAGGACATTTTCCAGAGACTTCAAAGGGTTGTTTTTGTTTTTGCCACTGGAGAGAGGGTCTGCAGAACTCCCAGTGCCCTTATTCCAGAAGTCACGTCAATATCATTTAACAAAAAATTGCTCCTCAATTACACACCACCTCAAAGTAATGCAGTTTTGGAGATCCCTAAGTGTAGTTTCAGGTGCGAAAGGAAAATAAATCTTGGGACCCAAATCACTAAGCTAAAGGGAAAAGTCAAGCTGGGAACAGGTTAGGGCAAACTTGCTTTCATTCTATATCAAAGTTATCCCTCTGCTCACCTGAGACAAATGCACATCTGATTGCCTTCTCTCCCCTGTTTATGTAAAAATGCAGATTTATTGAGCCAGACTAAATTGTGTATTCAGTGGAAGGCTGATCAAGACTCAAAAGAATGCAACCCTTTTTCTCTTATCTACTCGTAACCTGGAAGCCACCACTTACACCTTACCAGAGAACCAATGTACATTTTACACATATTGATTGATGTCTCATGTCTTCCTAAAATGCATGAAAGCAAACTGTACCCCCAACCACCTTGGGCACATGTCTCAGGACTTCCTGAGGCTGTGTCACGGACGCGTTCTTAACCTTGGCTAGATAAACTTTCTAAGTTGACTGAGACTTGGTTCAGATATTTTGCATTCACACAGGACTATATATTATGTGAAGAAGCGTTTAATAAATACAAATATGAGGCTAGGGTGCAAGGGTGACTCATGCCTGTAACAATCCCGCAACACTTGGCTGGCGGGTGGCAGACTCACACACATCAGGAGATCGAGACCAACTCCTGGCTAACACCGTGAAACCCCTGTCTCACTAAAAATACAAAAAATTAGTTGCATGGTGTGGTGGGCTTCGTAGTCCCAGCTACTTGGGGAGGCTGGCAGGAGAATGGTGTGAACCCAGGAGGTGGGAGCCTGGTAATGATGGAGATCACCACTGTACTCCAGCCTGGGCGACAGGGTTACTATCGCTCCACTCCCAGTAACAACAAATAATAAAAATATATATTCTTTTTTTTTTTTAATTTATTTATTACATATTATACTTTTAAGGTAGGTGCCACGCATGCAACATGCAGTGGCTTTGCCATGCATAATTTGTGCTATAGTTAGCTCCATGCACTCCATCAACTCAAGGCTGGCTTACATCAGGTATAACCTCCCACGTAATCCCTCCCTCCCTCTCCCCATGAGATAGGCCCCCGTGTGATGTTCCCTTCCTGGGAGTCCAAGTGATTCATGTCCAGTTCCCACCTAGTGAGTGAGAACATGTGTTTGGTTTCTGTTCTGTGATAGTTTGCTCAAGAATGATGGTTTCCAGCTGCATCCATGTCCCTACAAAAGCGATCTAAACTCATCCCTTTTATGGCCAGAATAGTATTCCACAGTATGTGCCACATTTTCTTTAATCCAATCTGTCACTGATGGACATTTGCTGATTCTGGCCCTTTGTTATTAGAATAGTGCCGCAATAAACATACGGTGCATGTGTCTTCTATAGCAGCATAATTTATAATCCTTGGGTATATCCCCAGTAATGGGATGGTTGGGTCATATGGTACATCTAGTTCTTGTATTCCTTTGAGGAATTGGCTACCAGTTTCCATAATGGTTGAACTAGTTTACAATCCCAACAGTGTAAAGTGTTCCTATTTTCCACATCCTCCAGCACCTGTTGTTTCCTGACTTTTTAATGATCGCCATTCTAACTGGTGTGAGATGGTATCTCATTGTGGTTTTGATTTGCATTTGATGGCCAGTGATGATGAGCATTTTTTCATATGTCTGTTGGCTGTATGAATGTCCTCTTTGAGAAATGTCTGTTCATATCCTTTTGCCCACTTTTTGATGTAGGTTGTTTGTTTTTTCTTTGTAAATTTGTTTGAGTTCTTTGTAGGTTCTGGACATTAGCCTCATTTTGCATATAGATTGCAAAATTTTCTCCCATTCTGTAGGCCTCTGTTCACTGATGGTAGTTTTTTGCTGTGCAGAGCTCTTAGTTTGTCGAGATCCCATTTGTCAATTTTTAGCTGCTGTCAAGCAGCTTGGTGTTTTAGACACAGTCTTTGCCCATGCCTATGTCCTGAATGGTACTACCTAGGTTCTTCTCTAGGATTTTATGGTATTAGGTCACTTACTTTAAGTCTCTAATCCATCTTGAATTAATTTTCAGATAAGGAGTAAGGAAAGGATCCAGTTTCAGCTTTCACTGATGGCTAGCCACTTTCCCAGCACTATTTATTAAATAGGGAATCCTCTCCCCATTTCTTGTTTTTATCAAAGATCAGATGGCTGTAGATGTGTGGCATTATTTCTGAGGACTGCCCTTGTTCCATTGGTCTATATCTATGTTTTGGTACCAGTACCATTGTTTTTGGTTACTGTAGTCTTGTAGTATAGTTTGAAGTCAGGTAAGTGTGATGCTCTAGCTTTGTTCTTTTGACTTAGGATTGTCTTGGAGATGCGGGCTCTTTTTTGGTCCCATATGAACTTTAAAGTATTCTTAAACTACAAATAATCCTTAGTATATATCTCATGCCTTTCTAATTTTGAATAAAGAAACTTCACTTACACCAGGTATGTTTGGGGGTCATTTTGGTGATCCTAGCCTGTTCTAAGAAAGGTCTGGAATATTTTTAGGAGTTTCATAATTTAGTGTGTGTATAATCATCATCTGGTACTTCAGTGAGAATATTAGAAGTGGTGAGTGCAGAGATGACAATTACTATTTCCTTTCACAGGTTCACTATTTACAGTTGTGTCCTATATAAGACATACGATTGAGGGTGAGTGGGCTGAAATGCAGCCCATAGTTTCTTCGTCATAGTACAAGACCATTGATATGGAGCTTGGGCACCTTACTCATTTTTAACACAGGTACCTTGTGGGCTTTCAGGTAGCCTGGGCCTTTAAGGAAATGTTGTGAGTTATGTTTTACAGGAATTCAGCTGGCCACAGGACTAAAAGACAACCAGAAGGTATTTCAGTAGAGAGAATTTAATACAAATTTATGCCAGAGAGAGATAATATAAACCAAGAGTCTAAGGAACTAGTTGAATCGATGTTGGCGGGCTGTAAAGCAAAGGAGAGCCCTGGGGCAACCTAAAGCTGATGAGTGCAGGGAGCAGCCCTTTCCCCCGAGCCAGAGAAACGAAGGGAAGGGCCATCTACCACAACTGAAAGGCTTAGAGGATTCAAGACCAGCCTGGTCAACATGGTGAAACCCCCATCTCTACTAAAAATACAAAAATTAGCTGAGCATGGTGGCATGTGCCTGTAATCCCAGCTACTTAGGAAGCTGAGGCAGGAGAATCGCTTGAACCTGGGAGGCAGAGGTTGCAGTGAGCCAAGATGGTGCCATTGCACTCCAGCTTGGGTGACACAAGTGAAACTCCATCTCAAAAAAAAAAAAAAAGCTTGGAGGAGAGACTCTGTGGAGCTAAGCTTCTCATCTCAAAGGTCCTTCCTAACTGCTGCTTTTTCCGCGGGACTCAGAGCAGGGCACCTCCTGGAACTGTGTTATAAGTAGAGTTTTGGTGCCGCAAAAGAAATAGCTCTCGAATATACAATTTTCTTTTTTTCTTCTCCGCAAGGCGATTTACTTCTATAGAAGGGTACACCCTTACTGATGGAGCAATGGTGAGCTCACACTTGGACAAGGGAGGGGAAGGGGTTCTTATCCCTGATGCATGTGGCCCCTGCTGCTGTGTCATTCCCCTGTTGGCTAGGGTTAGACCACACAGGCTAAACTAATTCCGGTTGGCTAATTTAAAGAGAGTGACAGGGTGGATCAGAATGAGTCAGGCAGGAGCGTGTAATCGGAATGAGTGAGGGTGGAGCAGGTGATGGGAAAAGGTTGTTTTACGAGGAAGTTAAGTTTAAAAGTAGAAGGCAAAGAATTGAACATACTGACATTGATTCTTTGAAGAGAAACTTAGAACTCATATCTTATAATTCCTTCTTCTTGCATTTTCCTTACAGCTCTTTCTCTTCAAACTTCTTTAACATGTCTTGGCTTAGTTGTTCTGCTTGATTTTCCAAAAGAAGAAGCTTCTCTGGATAAGGTGGAGATAGTTAAGGGAAATTTTTATTAAGTGCCGTTTCTATGAGCCTCTGCACCAACCCACGGATGCATGATACGGCACAGCACCCAACAAGAAGTACACCCATTATGGCCGCGAGGGAAGTAAGAATTGAGGCTGTTATTCCTATTTACTGAACCACTTTTCTAGCCATCCTGTAAAAGGGTCATTTACCCTTGAGTTCTTGGCTAACTCAGAGCGCTCAGACCTTGCAATGCCTTTGTTGTACTTCCATCAGGGGCAGTGTTGTTTGGGATGAAGGTACAACACTGAGTGTTAATCATGAATCAAACTCCTCCTCTTTCTGCTAGTATCATGTCTAAGGCTATCCTGTTTTCCTAAGCCGTCTGACTAGTAGCCCCTAATTGCTCAGCTATTCCTTTAACAGCATGTCTAGCGTAGTTAATAAATCGCCATTGGTTGTAATAGATGTAGTTTATCCAATCTACATTTTTGTTAATTGTCACCCACCAAAATATTGACTCAAATCCTGCAGCTATTTGATTTCGGGCTTTAAATTGATCTGGTATTCCCCATGGGACTCCAATTGCGTCTAAATAGACATGAGAGTCGAAGGACCCATAAGGGGCTTCTCTTGCTTTACGATGTCCTGTTTTTTCTTCCTCTGGTTGATGACATGCCAGGGTGAAAGGGATAGCTAATTGGACTAAAGCACAAGTGCCACTCCAGTTACTCAGTAGAGTGTCCAGTAAAGGTCCACCACAATACCACCACACATCGACTCAGGGACAAACAAGGGCTGACTGATTGGTAAGCTCTTGAAAATTCTTAAGCTCACTGCATCCCTTCAGGTCTTCAAGGAACACTGTTTCCTCCTTGTCGTGAGAGACACAAAGTGAACTTAGTGTTGGGGGATGACCCATGGGGTGTGAAACTTAAGGATATAGCAGAGAGAGAGCTTGGCATGACTTGTTACCCCAGGCTGTAGAATCCTGGAAAAGAGCTACCATGCATCCCATGCCCGGTCAACTGGAGGACCACCCTCGTGGAAAGGGGGCAGTCTGGGCCTCTGGCCTGCCATGCACAAGCATAACAATTGCTTTTGTTTACCGTGCGGATGGAATATTTGACCCATTCCAACCAGGCATTTGCATCTTGGTATCCTGTCTCAATTGCCAAAGTTTGTCTTTAAATTCTACAGTAGCTATCTTGGTCTTGTCGTTAGATGGAGGAGAAGCAATTGTTCCCTTGTGAGAAGTTTTGGAAGAAGGCTTAGAGGAGGGTGCAGGCGGTGGGGGGATCAAAGAAACTCGTTTCAAAGAATCCAACAGGATCTGTCCCTGAAACATCAGCCCCCATACCATAAAACCTGCTTAAAGAAGGGAACCGGCTTAGAAAGGGGTAAGAACCTTGAGGATTTGAGATAATAAACTATACAGGATTGCAGTGGTTTAGCTGAGAGTTGGCGGGGGAGGGGAGTGTCTCTTTAGTAAGATGAATGTATGGTTTTAGGAAATTACAAAAACAGATTGGACCAACTACAACATAAAAGCTCTACATTGGGGCACATGACACCTGGTTGACACCGAGGTCTTTATCGAAATCTCCCCAGATTAAGTGGTCCAAATTCACTAATACCCAGTCTGAGGAGAGCCAGGAGGGACAGAGGTACTTTTCTGAAGTGGAGAGCTGTCTTTGACTTGGGAAGTCCTCACAGGGTATAAGGAAGCAAGCATCAAATGCAGTAGTTTGAGGTGAAATTGACTTGCTTATGTTAATAACTAGGTGGTGAGCAGTAGAGCGAGGAAAGAAGAAAGAGTAATAGATGAAAGAGTTAAATTCTTCTTAGTTTTTGTTTGGTAGGATTTTCCCCTGGGACTATAGTCCATGACTCTGGATGGGGAGGTGCTTTCTTGACTCAGGTGTGATGAGTGCATCCTCTCTCTGCTGTACGGACTGCAGTTTCAGTAGTTAGGAGCACTAAGTAAGAACCTTCCCAGACTGGCTCGAGCTTCTCCTTCCAGCTTTTGATGAGGATGTGATCCCCAGGCTGATGTTAATGCACCAGGAACTCCAAGGGTGGCACCTGTACTAATAGACCTTTAGTTTCAAGAGAAGGGAAAGTAAAAGATAGACCAAGTATATAATTTTTAAGGGATTGATCTTTTGTTTCAAAGGTAGGAATATCAGAAGCAGAGTGTAAATAAGGCAATCCATAGAGCATCTCATAAGGAGAAAGACCAATATCTTTCCATGGCATAGTTCGAATTCTCAGCAGGGCAATTAGGAAGACACTTGGTCCATGGCAATTGAGTCTTTAAGACTAACTTGGTTAAGTGGTTCTTTAAAGTCTGATTCCTTCTACTCTCCCTGATGAGGCTCAGTGCCAGGGAGTATGGTTTTGCTATCTAATGTCTAATGTTTGGGATAGCTTTTTAACAATGTGTGTGGTAAACTGAGTTCCATTGTCTGAATCAATGTTTTCTATTAGTCCAAACCTGGATACTATATTTTCAATTAGGGCCTTAACTACATTATTGGCTGTCGCATTTGAAACGGGGATAGCTTCGGCCCAGTGAGTGAGGTGGTCTGCTATCACTAGTAAATATTTTAGACCGCCTATTGGAGACATTTCTGTGTAATCAACTTTGATACTTTGGAATGGACTTAAGCCTGGATTCCTTCACCTGAGAGGTAATCTTTTTATAGTCTGTTTATTAGTTTTCTTACATACTAAGCAACTATTTATATCCTGTTTGGCCAGGGTATAAATTCCTATACAACCATATACTCTGAGAATTATGTCACAAATGGCCTGGGGCCCCCAGTGAGTCCCTTGATGTAGCTGGGATAAGACTTCCCTCATAAGGGGTTTAGACAACATTTCTCTCTGGTCTGGCAATATCCATTTTCCTTCTGATTTTTCTTTAGCACCTATTTTTATTAGTTTTTCCTTTTCGGTGGAAGAGAAAATGGGGATTACAGTAGGAGGAGGGAGGTGGGGAGTTAAGTGAAAAGTACGCATTTCAGAAGACACAGCAGCCTGATTGGCTACCTGATCTGCTAGGTTATTTCCTCAACTTTCAAAAGAAAGGCTTTTCTGTGTCCAGGAACGTGGACAATAGCTATTTCTTCTGGCAACTGAAGATTATTTAATACTTGGGTGATTAGCTCCTCGTGAACAGGGTCTTGGCCTTTACTATCAGTGAGACCTTGTTCAGTCCAAATTTTCTCAAATGTATGAGCCATTCCAAAGGCATACCTGGAATTGGTATAGATGGTTCCTTCCTGGTTCTGTAAGTACTTTAAGGCTTGGCTGAGTGCAGACAGCTCACACATTTGAGCAGACCAACTGTTGGGCAAGTTTCCTGACTCTATTTCTGCAAGAGTTTCTCCATCAATCACTGAATGCCCATTGTGTCTTTTTCCCTAAATCACCCGGGAGGAACCACCTATGAATAAGTGCCATCCAGTCTGGAAGGGAGTTTCTTCTAGGTCTGGTCAAACCTTTGTATGGTAATAAATTAAATGTAACGTGTGTTCCCTCCTTAGATTTGGATTCCCAGTTACGAAACCTGCTGGACTGAGTGAATTTTCAGTGGTCAATGTTAAATCAGTCTTTTCTAACAGAATGGCTTCATACTTTAAAATTCTCGACTCAGTAAGCCATCTCTCTGCTTTCTGGTTTAAGATATTCTAACTTAGTGAGGCGTGCTTGCTGTCAATTTTCCCCCAAAGGTTAACTTTCTGCTTTCTTCGACTAATACTGAGGTAGCTGCGATGGACTGGATGCGTTGAGGCCATCCACAAGTGACCGGATCTAAGACCTTTGATAGGAAGGCTATGGGCTGCTGGCGGCCTCCATGTTCTTGAGTCAGCACTCCTAAATCTACTCCACTGTCCACATTAACAAAAAGGTGGAATGGCGTTTCTTGGGAGGATGAGGCTAAAACAGGGGCAGTTATGAGCCTTTCCTTCAGCTCCTCGACTTGATCAGCTTCCTCAGAAGTCCACAAGATATGATTAGGCTTCTCCTGGGCAAGTTTTTGATATAACAGTTTACTGTACAGTGCATATGAGTCAATCCATAGTGGCAGTATCCGACTAACCCTAAAAATTTCCTGAGTTTGGGCTGGACATGGTGGCTCATGCCTGTAATCCGAGCACTTTAGGAGGCCCAGGCAGGCAGATCATGAGGTCAGGAGATCAAGACCATCCTGGCTAACACGGTGAAACCCCATCTCTACTAAAAATACAAAAAATTAGCCAGGCATGGTGGCGGGCACCTATAGTCCCAGATACTCAGGAGGCTGAGGCAGGAGAATGGCATGAACCCGGGAAGTGGAGTTTGCAGTGAGCCGAGATCGCGCCACTGCACTCCAGCATGGGTGACAGAGCGAGATTCCGTCTCAAAAAAAAAAAAACATTCCTGAGTTGTTTAGTTTTAGGCAAGGGTAGGGACATGAGTCCCTCAATTTGTTCAGGCTTTATTCTTCACTTGCCTGCACTTATTAAGTGGCCTAAATATTTAAATTTGGACTCTACACACTGGAGCTTTCTTTTTGAGACTCGTAGCCCCTCAACCTGCAGATGGTTAAGAATATGTGTAGAGAAGTCAGTTAACTTCCCTTTATCCTCACCAGACATAAGAAGGTCATCTACTTACTGGCGAATGCATATTTGTTTTGGGATGACAACTTTTTCTAGAACTTGTTCTAAAATTTGGGCAGAGGGAGAATGTGGTGGAGAATATGGAATGGAATGTAGAATGGTATGGAGAATGCAATGGAATGGAGAATGGAATGGAATATGGAATTGAATGGAATGGGGAATGGAATGGAAAATGCAATGGATGGAATGGAGAATGGAATGGAAGGGAGAATGTAATGGAGAATGGAATGGAATTGGAAATGGAATGCAATGGGAAATGGAATGAAAAGGAATGTGGAATGGAATGGAATGGAGAACAGAATGGTATGGAGAATGGAATGCAGTGGACACTGGAGAATGGAATGGAAAATGCAATGAAATGGAGAATGCAGTGGAATGGAGAACGGAATGGAATGGAGAGTGGAATGGAATGGAGAATAGAATAGAATGGAATGGAATGCAGAATGGAAAGGAATGGGGAATGGAATGGAGTGGAGAATGAAATGGAGAATAGAATGGAGGATGGAATGGAACAGAGAATGGAATGGAGAAAAGAATGGAATGGAGAATGGAATAGAGTAAAGAATGGAATGGAATGGACAATGGAATCCAGAAAGCAA